>NW_010299430.1:41742-59462 GCF_000700745.2 Antrostomus carolinensis | reverse complement strand
AGCGGTTGGGATAAGACGGGAGATGGATAACTTCTCCTTGGGAAGGGGCGAGGGGCTTCTGCTGTTGGCACAAACAGTAGGAAGGTCTTCAAAGGTCACTGAGGAGGCATCCAGCTGCTGATTTACCCAGAGAAAGAGGCAGAAAGGTGCAGAAGTGACACTGCCCTGTGTGCCTGGTTTCAGAGAGAAGGACAGGACAGTGGTCAGCAAAACTTTGCCTCGGTTATGTATTTGCTCACCTGCTGAGAAAGAACTCAAAATATCCCAGCCTAAGGGATGGACCCAAGCACCTGCCATTCACTCCTGCACAAAGCACAAAAGCCACAACCAGTTCATTCAAAAGAACAACTGGGAGGGGAGGCTGTCCATATTATAATCTGATGTTTATAACAGTTATTTGTGTAAGGGAGAGACCTGCATTTTTTTGTGTGCCTACCACAAGAAGGTTCAACACTGTGTCTTCCAATGCCTGGAGGGGACCCCAGTTGTCAAGACTTAGGTTAGTCTGCCTGCTAATCAGGAGACTGGGCCTGGAGGGAGGGAAGCCCTGGACCCCATCCTTTGCTCCATCACTGGGAATGTGTCTTGCATCAAATAATTGTTGTAAAGAAGGCAGGAGTGGCACGAGGAGAACAGAACAGAATCCAACACACAATTAGGGATTTTCAGCACTAGGCTGTCCACCAACAACCCATTATCTGAAAGATGGCAAGAGCAGTAGGAGTACAAGTTACTGATTTTCAACTCTTCCAGCAAGGTAAGTGCAATTCTTTATGTATCTCTCTAATGATGGAGATAGGAAATCACCTGTTTAAGAGATGTTTCCTTGAAAGAACAGGATAGGCACCAAGAGGTGGTTGCTGCCCTGAGTTTCTGCTGAACACCTGTAAGAAAACAGCAGACTAGCAGAAATTATTGGAGTCCCTCAGCTGCTCGTTCTTCACTTCCCTGACTGTGTAGCTGGTGGTTGCTGGCACTCCATGGAGATCAGTGGCATATCTAGCACCATCTGTGCTTGCTGTCTGCACAGCATGGACCCACAATATCCAGCACACCCAAAAGCTTAAGGAAAGAATATTGTTTCCATGACCCCAGAACAGTACAAATATTCTCTGGAGCTATTGAATGCATCAAGAGGGCTCAGAATAGCATTTTCCAAGATGTTTTTAATGCTCACTAAGTTTTTTGGATGTAGATCAGTCTGGGTAAAGCAATCCCGCATCTCATCTACTGGGTTTCCAGAGGAGATCTCCAAAGCCTTGATGATACCAAGGATGTCTAGACCAAGGGAGAATTAGAATCCGGCTAGGAGAGGAGACAACATCTTTCCATTCCTTTGTGCTTACCTGTTTCTCCCCACACTGTGTTGGCACTTGCAAGAGCAGTTCAGTGCGCTAAATCCACTCCAAGAAGGAAAAGTATTTCCAAATGTACAAGATCACAATATTAGGGTAGGAGAAAAAGGAAGCTACAGGAATTTTTCCTTTTTAATCCTCAGAACAATTGGAATGGGTAATGCTGGCAAATGAGGATGCTAGCTCCGTGCTCTTGCTGCAGTCATGCACCTTTTGGCTGGCCAGGTTGAGACTTGGAACCGTGAGCACTATTCTGCACTCACATGGCCCATTTGTCCTAGCAGAGGAACCCTTCAGCCTGCTGACAGGAAGTAATACACTTCTGGATGTGCATGGTCCCACTACCCTGCCTATAATGTGGTGATCAAGATGCAGAAAAAGTCATAGTGGAAAAAGGGGAGAAAAATTCAGAAGAATGGAAAATCATCACCTCATCACCAGGCACATCATGGTCCTTTGCTAAGGAAAATCACATTCCCTGACTGCAGTGCTGGAGAGTCAAAACAAAATAGACTAGCAGCAATGAGAATTGTTTTTCAGGACATAATGTTGTTGTTATCCCTTTCTCCTCCTTCTCCCTGCACCTGCTCTGCCTGGGTAATACAGCTATCAACCCTGGTTCACAGATCTCCTCCTATAGATTTCTCATCCTTTCTTTCCACTCCACATGCTTCTCCATGTTTTGACTGTGGCCACTGCCTGCTCCCTTGGGTGACCATGTGCTGTGGGATGTGGGCTCCTAACAGCATGAGGTCCCTTTGGCTGACTAACCCTACAGTGAAATTTTCATTTGGTGGGCATAGCCCCACATTTTGTTAGCAAAATGCCTGTGTTTAAATCCCAGAGACCTCCCTGGTGCTATATTCACACAAAAAAATTCTTATAGGCACAAGGAGCAAAACTTCATTTCTGCTGCCCACAGAGATCAGACATGGTGAAGACTGTGCCATGGACATGCTCTCTGCTGTACCACCTGTTCATGGGGCACTGCTGCATGTCCTCCATGTCCCGGGGAGGTCTTTCAGCTATCTCCTGCTAGCTCTGTGAACTGTCTTCTCTTCACTGAATGAAGCCAACATCAGCCCAAATCCCCAGCTGCCATGGGGAACATGTGCCCCCTGGAAAATGGAGGCCCCCTGCCCAGCTTGGTGCCTGATAGTGTATCTCCACCAGGGTCGGCAGAGTGGCACGCTTGCACGCTTGCTGCAAGCATGGCCTTGTGGGGCAGGGACGATAAACTAAATGACAAGAGGGAAATTTGAGTGACAGTGATATCCGTTTTGGCTCTTCCACAGAAGTGCTAGCAGAGAATTAAATATATATTTGGAAGCATTTTGCTCCTCTCTATCCCAGCTCATTTGTTATCTTTACAAAGACAGTTAGCAAGCCCAAATTGGCCTAACAGTCCATTAGGGTCCAATCTGCTCCAAGCCACCTATAGTACAAAAGATGATTTGAAAGCTCAGATAAAACTTTGCTGCTAAATGGAGTTTAGCTCCATTCTCATGCTCTGTGGGGTGCGGCATGCATGGTGTGGGGGGTGTGACGCCACACTCAGGACCAGTCAAATATAATACACAATGGCACAAACCCCAGACCAACAGGGAAACAGTGCTGATCCTGCCCCACCAACCAACTTCTGCTCCTTGGAGTTTATAATGGAAAAAACAACACTGTGACTTGCTTGTGGAGCTGGTTGTTTGAAAATGATGGTTTGAAACTTGGGTGGCTTAGGGGGAAACATGCTAAAGGAAAAGCAAAGGTGGTTTTTGTGCAAAGGAAGTCAGAGGATGAAGAAATAACACAAGTGATTTCACAAAAGAGGAGCAGAAGATGTTTTGTAAATTGCTGGAATAAACCTGTCTCCACACTCAAGAGGGAAAACAGATAACAGGAAACAGAGGACAAGACAAAATGCAAATGAAGGATCTGGGTAACATCACTAAGTTGTACGATGCCCCTCTGGGACCCACTTCAGAGCCTATTAGAACCAATGGGTGACTTTCCACTGACCTCAGTGGACCACATCTTATTTCCCCAAAAATATGTTCTCCAAGGTAGAGGCAAGTTGATGCTGTAGGAGCTCCCAAATGTTTGAGAAATGGGAAGTAACACAGAGAGTAAAGGATTTCAGGAGAACTGGCCTTCTAGTTTGCCAGGCAATGTAATCTGCATTAGATAGCAGTGTCTTCTTGTAGCTGAAGCAGTCTCCATACGCAAATGATATCTATGGATAATGAAGTCCTGGACAAGTCAAAGCAGTGCCCTGACTGTAGAGGGAAGGCAACGGACCTTCGCACAGGAGCAAGCCCACTTAGAGGGGTGTCAGATGCCAGTAAGAAGAAAGCCAATGTCACTGTTCAGGTGAAACTGCCCTCGTGAAGTGGGGGTCAGTGTTCACATTTTTGAGCCTTCTCTACCAGAGCAGCTTTGGTAAGATTATGATCTCCTCATGTTCACTATGAGGAGATCACAATCTGCACAAGCTTCCCTCCGCAACTGCTTTATGAATCGCTGCAATTGTCTGAAATGCTACTCCAAGCTCCGAAGCAATGAGAGATTTGGCCTTCAGCTTTCCTGTGGAGCATGGCTGCACAGACAGACAGCACACAAGCATTTTAGTCAGGAGGGGCCTGGACTCTTTGTGACCATTTGCCTCGTCGCTTTTGGGATGGGTGGGATCGGGGAAATGTCTGCTTACATTTCCAAATCACAGGATTAAAACCTCTACCTCCCAGGAACATATGATCAAATCTTAGTCAGTCCCACAGGACCCTCAAGACTTACCAGGAGGTAAGGAAATTAGAAAAGCTTTAGAAACTAGACTCCATCCTGCTCCATGTAGACATGATGGATTAGACCCAAATTTTCTTACAAGCACCAGCCTGACTTGATTGTACTTGACCTAATGGTTCCTCTTCTGGGACTCATCCTGTGTCAGAGGGGAGGTTGCACTTCAGAGAGGAATAATTCCCCCAGATATACAATCCACTGTAATCACTCATGTACACAGCACTGCAAATTTATATAACTAACTGCAATAGCAGGACCTTACCTAAGGAATTTTGGTGTCACAGCTAGGGTAAGATAAAAACTATCAACAAGAGAAAACATGTAGGGTGAGGTGTGGTTGTGAAGAGCTTTTTGCATTATAAAATGGATAAGCATTATTTATGATGTGAGCAAGATGCAATTTAAATAGTTACAGTTGGATCCTCTAAAGTACTTGATCTACCTTTGAAGATGTGGGTCTTAATGATTATTCAGGGTGGAACGTATCCAGTACAGCAAGCTGTTGTTTTTTATGGTCTTTTCAGCATTGTTCTGGGTGATGAAAAAAAGTCCAAAGACCCTGGCTTCCTAAGATCCCAGAGTTACCATCTGAACTAGCAGAAGCACAAAGAGGAGATTGAAACAGCCTGGATGCTGAAACTTAATTAGGGGTGAATAAATCAGCCTTGCCTGAAAAGTCCAGAAAATACCATATTCAGTGGTGCTTGGGATGTTTTTGTTTTCGTTCTTGTTGAATGAGAGAATAGAACAAGCAAGGAAGAGACAAAGATGGCCACATTAAAACAATGTAGCAGAAGTTATCTCATAACGGAACTAATGATAACAAAGGTGCAGCTTTGTTTTCTTTTGCAAATATCTCTGAGATCCTTCGTGTGACAAACCCCTGCATCTGTTTCACCTATGCACAGGTAATGTGCTCACACCACCATCTGTATCTGACTGTCACCATGATGGATGGACATCAAGTCCTACTGTATCACTGATCCCTCAAAGCCCTTAAGCAATCTGATATTGATAATGTTGCAAGGCTAATCACTTAATAATAGGACTCCCTGCAAACCAGACACCTCTACCACACGCCGTGGGAGGAGAAGATGCTTTGCATACATCATCCTGTCAGCTGAGTTTATTATTCTTACATTCAAGATAAACTGCAGCAGCCAAATGCTGGCGTGTATAAATTCCAGCCTGAAGAGTCTAGCAGGCACCAGGCTCCTTGTTAAACACACACACACATACATAAATCCAACCGGGTAAATAATACGACATCTTCCTATTCCCAGTAGATATTTCAAGAGCTGATGTTTTCTTTGTTACCTGGGGTGGTCCTCAGACCAGCTGTATAAACCAGGGATAAGGAGTGAGTACATGGGCTACACAGAGACAACAGGCAGGAGAGACTTCTGGCCACATGCAGGCTTTGTTGCTTTGTGCTAATAAAGCTTTGTTGTATGGCATTTAAACAGACACCAGACAAATAAGATCTGGGCTTCAGAGTCTTTATCTCTTCTGTTTACCTCTCCCCAGGATTCACCACTATATCTGTTAGGCAAAGAACATAGGCATCTAAGAGGCACAGAAAGGATATGAAATCTTCAGAGCTCAAGTCAAAGTCTTCTTAATGGGTTTGCTGAAGAAAATAATTCCCTCTTGTAAAACGTCTGTATTGGTCTCTATTGGGATGACAAGCTGGCAGAAACATAGGTCTCTCTAGAAGGGTTCACTCCTACATTTCTTGCAGACAGGACCCCAGGAATGGACAGAAGTAAATCCCCTCAATCCTCTTTGAATGTATTGAGCCTCTCAGTGGTTCTGGTTAGGGTGTGCAAGTATGGTTGCTGACTTGGCATTGTGACTAGTTAGCAGACTCCCAAGGAATGGAAAAGAAAGAAAACTTTCCTCAAAAGTTTTTTGTTATTGGAGAAAATAACAAACAATATAAAAAAATCTGGCAGGACAATGCTGGTTTCAGTAACATCCCCATAGGCCTGAGCCAGAAGTGACATCCTCTGGAACTGACTGAGATGGGTTCTGAGGTTGTATGAATAGCAGGAAGGATTTGGCTGCCCAGTTCACCACCAAGGGTTTAAGAGCAACATTTGTTTCCCTTAGAAGAAACTGTCTTGGATAGCAACAGGGACCAGCATATGGATATTGTACAAAGCCACTACAGTAGGTCATGTTATGACTTTAAAGGAAGAAAATATTTTCAGGTTTCCAGCATCCCCTCACACTCCAGGTTAAAGGAGACTGAGGAACCTTGCTCCTCATACTTCTTTCTAGGAGCCCTGAGGCTTCCTGGTCCATGCGTATGGCATCCCAACACACAGGAGATCACCAATGCACTGCCATGGGCTCTTCTACTTCTTCTCTGAGCTCTTCCTTGCTGCCACAGAGAGAAAAAGGCTTCTGTTCATCATTTTCCCAAGAGCTAAGCCTAATGTCTCTGCTGAGCCACTGAATGCACAAATGAATCAATCCTACTAATTCAACCCAAGACATCAATAGCTTTTACCAGTTGCAAGTATACCAAGCTACAGGAGCAGAAAGGTGAGGTGGTGTTTCTTCTCCCCAAAGCCATAAGCAACAGCAGCTGTCTCCAGAGCTCAGCCCTGTAGAAGATGACTTTTGTCAGTGCCACCTCCCCCAAGTTTTCAGGCTCAAAGCTCTCAGGAAGGAAAGTTCTCTGCACTTATTGAAACAGATTTCTATTTTCTTTTCCATTCACAGGATGATTATAAATAAAAGATCTGAGTGGAAGGGAAGAGAAGTAAAGTGAAACTGAAACTGCAAAAAAGTGAGAGCAGCATGGAGATGATGTGCCAGACTTCACACTTGAAGCACTTGAAACTGGGCAAGAGATGTGTCTCATTACAGGAAAAATAATGGTGTCTAAGCAAGATGATGGAAGAAGAGCTTAAAAACTTCTTATATTTCCTTAGAACAGCCCTTTCTCCACAGTCCTCCTCCTCCTCCCACCCTGCCCTTTCCACCATGAGGGACTACCTTTTATTACTGAACAACTGAGATTTGGCCTGATGTACCAACAGAAAGTAAAATGCAAGGGTCTATGCACTGCTGACTTCTTTATTCAAGCTCCTTTCTGCAGTCCTAGAAAGAGGCCTGAAGGGAGATAAAACTCCTTCCAGAGTCCAGCAATGGGAGGGAAATGAAGCAATGTCTCTGCTAAGGGCTGACAGCAGGATGCTGTGTTCGGGAGATACCTTGGAAGCCGCTCCACAGCTTCACACATCTGTCGTTCTGCTCCTGGCCAGAGAACAGAGCCATGGAAAATGCTTCCTTAACCAAACCCTACATGGGCTGGAAAATCAAACTAATGCTGGTTTGATTTTCCACGAGAACCCAGAAAATCTGATCCCAAGCCCCATAGCATGTTCGAGCCTAAGCTATTTTTTAATACCGCTTTTGGCAGCACATCAGGTGAATGGCAGATTCCATGTAACGTCTCATTCTGCTTATAACTTCCAAGCTGTGGATGTCATGGGCATGCTGCCTGTCTCAGTTTTTCAGCTGCATGTTGTTCTCACCATTTTCACTGCTGCAGAAATTTACATCTTCATTTTTGCCTGCATGTTTCAGCAGTTGCGTGACTAGATCTCCTGGTACTCACAGCTAACCTCCCGTATATGTACAAACAAATTTCTGTACTCCCAGGAAAAGGCAAAGGCACCTTTCACAACCTGGTCCTCAGCATCTCTCCCTCACCTAAAAATGGGTTGTACCATGCTGAAAAGACTGTGTACATGGCCATGAGATACTACACAAACCCAGCAGCAGTTTTGTAATACCAGATGTAAGCAGCTGGTTGTCTCTCTTCAATTCCTGATTCCTCAGCAAGTAAATTTATTGTACTCCTGTAGTCTCTGTGCAAGGACTGCAGTGGAAGACTCACCCACAGTTGTGGGACACTGCCAGCTTGTCTCAGTCTGAGTGCCCTGATGAGATCTTTTATGAGCAGAGGTGCAATTCTCCTTCCTCTGAGCTGTGTACACAGACTACAGCAGTATGAGCTGCTGCAATCTTATATCAAACATCACAAACTGAACGAGTAATTACAGGACTGGCATTTTAAACATCCCCTGCTGAGTTTTTATGACTGAGAAAAGCAACAAAAGGGAGGAGGAGTTACAGTAAGTCTTACTTTTTGGCCTTCATGTTACTCAGTTCTCCACGGCCTTCATTTCCCCTGTTTCCACAGTCTCCGTTGGGGGCTGTTGCTTACTTGAGCCAGATGGATCTCATATATAGGTCCCTGACGTTAAGAATGAACTTGGTCCAGCCATCCTTGTGGGCAACCTCCCAGCACCATGCTGGGCAGGGTCTAGGAGGAAGGGAATGCACCAAACAGACATGACTTCAGGCTGTTTTATTGGTTTTGACCCCATTGCACAGGGGCTGGAAAGAGGATAAAACCTGAAGCTAGAAGAAGGAGAGCTTTGCAGTGATACACTCACTGCTCAGGAACCTCGCCAGCTGCGGCAGCAGCCATGAAACATGTTCATAGAAGAATAATTAAATTTTCCTGTCTGGGCCTTGGTATTTGGTGAAAGGTAATTCCTGACACCAGAGAGATGTTTTATCCATCTCTGCAGAGACCCTGGTTATGGCAGTGAGCGGACACCGTTACCCTTGGCTTCATCTGAAAGTCGTTGTGCTGTTGGAAGCAGTGCAGCCTCCCCACTGCCCCGCCCTTGCCTCCAGAGGGAGGTGGCCTGCTGACCATCTGCCACCCACCGCACATCCGCCCGCCTTTCCCAGGGTGGCATTTGTTGGCCTTGCCTGTCAGCATGGGCTGTCTCCCACTGAGTCATGGCCCCAGGAAGACTGTGGTTTGTGCCCTGACCTCAGGAGCTCCAGGATCTGTTCTGGGTGGGAACAAGACACAAGGAGCAGGGAAAGACCCCCACACCTTCTTCTTTACACAGAGGGCTTCCTTCTGGTAGGACATGCTGCCTATTAGCACACCTGTGAGACCCAAGCCATCCCTTAGTCAACCCATCCAAAGACAGGCAGCAGGAACTTAAAGGGCTTTCCCACCTTTATGGGTGAAGCCTGCTTGCCTTTCATCTCATGTGTAGGGAGGTTTCAGGCAGTAAACGTCAGGGCAAATTTTGTTTTGCTTCTCTAGTATTGTCTTAGACACAATGAGAACCACATCTGCTAAATGTGTGGGCTTAGCTGTTTATCTGAAGGGGTGATTCTTTTTTTATTTGACCACAGTTCTTTTTTTAAGACTGTTTTAAAATAAGAGCTTATCCTTATGAGTAATAAATATGTGATAACAATTTCAAAAGACTTCAGTCTGGGATCTATGCCCTTTCTGATAGGTGCTTTATATAACCTTTTTCTATTCAACCTAATATGTATAATCTAATACAATCAAACATATATTCACAATTTGTTTTGAAAATGACATTGATCTTTCTTCATGTCTTAGTATTAAACTCCACTTTTCTATCCGTTTTCCAAAGTGAGTCAGCCAATAAATAATTGATGTCTGAAAGTATAAAGTATTATTTTAGAGCATTTTAAAAATTATTATAATTCATATTACAGCAGGAGGGAAGCATTTGCAGCTGTAATGTACCGGTTTCCAGTCAAAAACTCCCAGGCACACATTGGGGAGGAGACAGTCAGTTATCTAGGTAGACTAAAGCCTCACCCAAAACACAAAGCCTGCTCACAGGGTGAAGTGTGGTTTTAATGGCAGCACTTTGTGCTGAACTTGGTCTCTCCCAACCAGTTCCTTCACTTGCTTGCTATTTGTTTGCTTATTTTCAGAGCTTCATGAGCATAATATTTAGCTTGGTATCCTGATCAAACAAGGTTCATGCAACTATGATGCCCAGCAACCTCACCTCTCAGCTATGGTGCCCAGCAACCAACCCTTTCAGCTTCTGAACCCACTAGCGAAGGAACAGGAAAGTCAAGAGATCTTGAATTTCTACCTGTTTTGTAAGAATTGTCATCTAGTTAAGGGAGATAGAATAAAATTGCTCATCTTTCACAGAGTAAAGGTTCTGGGAGGAGCTTGGACATATTTTTAAATATCAAAGAGTCCACAATGGACAAAGCCATGGGAGACAGAGTAATGAAATCTGCTGCTTACATAATTACTTGACCTTGGTGTTATCACTTTCAATGTCTGTCTTCAAGTTGCAGAGCCCTGTGGAATCACCCTGTTGGTGGCTAGCACCCACCTCAAAACACTGAAGGTGGAAGAGCTGCTGAAAGACCACGTGCAGGTCCTGAACCAATGCAGAGGACACCTATCTTCAGCTCCTGACTTCACTGTGGGCTCTTCACGTCACTTGAGCACACAGACTTTTCTCTTCCTGACTCTGCTCCTCAGCACTCAGATGTGAGATAATAGAACTGCTTCTCACCCACCCCATGAGAGGCTTATAAGGACAGCTGCTTTTTCTTGGCAGGTTTTGGATCAGGAGAGAAGAGCTAAATGCTACTGGTGAGACTACAGAGCACAACGGGATCAGACTTCAAAAGGTATGCTGAGGAGACCCTGGGTCTCAGGTGTGTCTGGCCCCTGCCCTGGGAGACAGGCAGTGAGCAGGGTTCAAAGGCAGGGAGGCCATAGGAGGAGATGGGCCAGCAAGGAGATACAGGAGACAGTGGGGCTTCTGTGGTGCTTTGTTGCTTTTCACTTGCTCATCCAGCAAACAACAGCTAGCGTGGTGTGCTGTGCTCCTCCAGCTGCAAAGTAAACATGTGTGAGAGAACAACAGGGATGTGTTTATTGTACATAGCCAAGTACAGTAGACTTCAGAGGATAAAAATACCCAGTGGAAAAACACATGGGCTTAAGTAAAACTTTAACCATCAGGGGCTGCCTAGCCAGCAACATGTGTATCCTTCACAGGCTGTCCTGCTTGCGGAGAGCTTTGAAACTCCTAGGAAAACTCCAGCTCTTTTTGATTAGTAGCTTCTCCACCCCAATCCCTGATAATTATACAGTTAATTACACATTACTGGTCTGCTTCAGATTATAAACTTGTTCAATGCAGAAAGGCAAAAGGGAACATGGACAGCCCACGGTACATGGACAGCCTACGATGTCCCCTGCACGATTTCCTCCAAACCTCAGCAGGTTCCTGTGCACTGGAGGCTCTTGCTGAAAAAAAATATAGCCCAGAGCAGGAATCAGCAGAGGGTATCCTTCCAGCCCATCCTTCCAGCCCAAAAGGACCCAGAGAAAGGGGAAAGCTAGCAGGTGATGCACAGCATTGCACAGCCCAAAGGAGCTACAGCATAATTTCTGAACTCTCCTGCAAACTGGGCAGCATGGCAAGGCTCCAGCACTTACCCTGGACTTTGGGCAGGAGCAGCAGAGTGAAGGTAACAGCTACAGCCTGGAGTCACTCTGGGCCAGGGCTTCCACTGGCATTACTGAAATGAATGGAATTGCACCCAAGGAATTACACCCTCTCAAGCTGCATTGGAGTGAGGTCCTGGTTGAACAAAACACTTAAGCACGTGCTTAAATTTAAGCACATGAGCAAACAATTTCAGGGCAAATACTTATATGCTTGAGTGCCTTGCCAGGTAGGTGCTGTTCTCAGCAGCATACACCTGGAGGGAGGTGGTGCCATTTTTTATATGGTCACTTTTCTGACTATACCCAGGTGAGAAAGGAAACTTTCCACTGGCTGTGGGCCAACAGGCACTTCAGGTATGTGTCAGGTCTTTAAAAAAAAAAAGGTTTTTTAATCTTATCTGTCTCATTATCACCCTGACATTTGCTTTGGCTTTGAGTTTAATTACCTCTTGAATTGAACAAAGGTTCAGATAGGTCTGAGACAATAAGAAGTCAGTAAAGCTGATGTATGTAGGAAATAGGGCCTCCTTGAAGGTGTTAGCCCATGCAAGCTGACCCCCAGTTATGAGAAAGAAAAGCCGATAAGGGAGAAAGCTATTAATCAATGATCCAGGAAACTTGGGGATGTGTGAAGAGGTGTCTGATGTTTGCATCTTACATACCACCTGGGTTGGTACAAATACAGCAGACTCCACTTAGGTAAATACCTGTGCATCAAAGCACAACCAAGCAAACAAAGGGAAACCCTGGGGAGAAAAAAAAAAAAAAATAAAAAAAAATAAAAAGAAGAGGTGGAATAAACAAGGGAAATAAATATATTACCATGAAAGCCAATATTTGGAGTAGAAAACGGCCCAGTAGAAAGAATGCATTACCAGTCAACAGAAGCGGACATCAAGACCCCCATGATGCTCCAGGTGCTTTGTACACAAAGTAATTAGGTCCTAGTTTTGGAGATGGTTCAGTCTAACCAGACAAAGATGAAGAGAGGAAAGCAGGCACAGACACTTGGCTAACATAATGTGTGAGCAGCAAGGGCTAGGAATAGTAAGAGATTGCCAGTTCTGGGTGCCACATGAGTAAGGCATGGACCAGGCTTGCAGTCACACAGGGCATGTCTGCACCACTGGCCTCTTACAGAGACCCTGCTGTTCTAGGACAGTTTTATTCCATGTTTTGGAGGATCCCTGACCCAGCAGGTCACAAAACAATTTTTCAGGAGCTCTTCCCTCTCTGCCTTTTTCTATATCGGGTTCCAGCTGCCTAAACCTAAGGGGTGGGTTACTGGGAACTACAACAGCAGAAGGTGGCATAGTTCAAAGTATGACACTGGACCTACAGGCCAAGACTGTACTTTTGCAAAAAGCTCTTTGCTAAAGCTGATAAAGAGACCTCAGCAAATCAGGGACTGAACTGTTACTCTGAGGTGCTATCCATGCACAACATTCCCACTATGATCTGAGCACAAAACAAGGTTACGTTGGCCGTTCAAAATCCACACCTGAATGAGAAAATGTAATTTTGAGACTGCACTTCGGAAAAATCCTGCTGACATTTTTGTTTTGACCTTATCAAGCAAATTAAACAGAAACACAATCTTGTCAAAATAAAACATTAATTTCATTTTGATTTCATCAGCTTGACCCATGTCATAGCATGCTTCAGAGTCAAAACAGTAAGACTATTATGCCATGACCCGTCATAATATTATGGCATGGCAATTTAATAGACAAAACTTTAAGACTTTTATGCTGTGTTATAAAAGTCAAAACAAATGTTTCAATAAGCTGGAAAGACTTGTACCTTCTTTGAAAACACTGTGAGAACGAACACCTTCCTGCAGACCATATCCAGAGTATTGGAGCATCGCTTTCCCATGGAGGGGTACTCGATGGCCAACAATAACCAGGTCTGACTGGCACATGTCTCCAGCAGCTCCACAGGGAACGTGAGTGGTGGAGCCACGATTCTTGCTGGTCTCTGCCTCCTCCCAGGATATGCATTCCCCAGAGACACATCATATGTGTAGCCCTTGCTCTTCACATCCAAGATACAGATGCATCTCAGAAGAGCTTAAATGGAGCAGCGAAGCTTGCGCAGGTCCTTGCTCACCTGCTCTTCTGTGACAATCCAAGTTATTTATATTTTCTTTAGGGAAAATCTGTCAGAGGCCAGAGCTATGGATGATCTTCAAGGTCCCTTCCAACCTATACCATTCTATGATTCTATGATAGAAGCTTCTCCCAAAGGTCTGTTAGCTCTTTGTGGCTGAGAAAGGATATCACCTAACATCACTACATGGCGGCAAGTAGAACTGAAATAGAGAGCAGAAGAACCTGTTGATTCAGGCCCCTGCTAATAACTGTTCCTCTCCCGCAGTGTCATGGTGTTTGCTGCCACTGGCACCACACTGTATACTATCGCCTGGATGGCAGGGACATCTCGATGTTCCACTCTTGTGAAAAGACCTGTGCAGACATGTTGCAAAAAACATGTGGTTTAAAACAATTTACAGTGTCATGACTTTGACCATTGTGGAGCCTTCAACAGCAAAAAAAGTTCAAAGCTTTGCTGCCTGTGGACTTGTTAACATGGCAGAAATATTCTACAGTAAGTGGGCAAGATCAACAGGTGGATGAAATGCAGAAAGAGTCAGGAGAGATGTTCACATGCAAAAATAACAGTATGTGTTTAGCGAGGTTCTCGGCAGACTCTGAAGTACCAGGAACAATGGCTTATTCCCTCTAGAAAATATAGTAAAGAATAAGTTTTAAGGAAGGACTGGGATAATTGTCCTCTAGATATATCCCTTTTCACCTTGCAACTGAGGCAAGAAAAGCTGCAACTACCAGAGATGCCCTGAGCATGAGCAGAGATGATACTTGGATGTGGAAGAGGTGTTACACGTTTGTAAGTCTTTGGGAAATTCTGCCTTACCAACTTAATGACAGCATTTATGATTATATTTCTTGGAATGGATCAGGACTCCCCTTTCTGAGACAATATCTGGAAAACAGGAATGCACCACAAAGTGGGGACAGATTTAGAAGAGCTCTGTGCTGGTGAGGACACGAGATTGTTTCCAGCACAGCCATTGATTCTTGACAGCTTTTCCACATGGAAATGGAGAACATAAGAATCCAGCACAATAGAAGCAACAAGCAAAATCTACTTTTAAAAAGAAGCAATATCTTAAACAAGAGGAACCAAAAGACTGGAAGAGACAGAAAAACTTACTCGAAGAGCTTTGCCATCTGTCAAGGACTTTGACTGAAATCCAAGGACTTCCAAGACCAACAAGATGCCCATGAGAATAGAAAAATCACTTCCGACTGATTACCATTTTGCCTGGATCTGTTGGCAAATACTTGTATTCTTTTGGAGTACCAGTTTGCCTGTAGATCTTGTGCTCCTTGTCATACTGGAAGAGTGTCCTAAAAGAGAGAAATCAGGGCTGCCCCATCTACACTCTGAAGACTATTTTACAGCCTGTCAAATCAAATCCCTTGGGCTGTAGCCTATTCCTGGTCCCTTTGTTTACTGGGAGCAATTCAGGAAGAGGAAGTAGGTTGGCTGGATTCCTCTGGCAGCAACATCCCATTTCTGGGGTAGGACACTAGGGCTGGTGGTGCTGGAGGCCAGTCCTCCTTCATGGTATGAAAGGATCAAAGGTCCTTGGGAAAGATGTATGGAAATGAGTTGATCTGTCTTGCAGGTCAGAAAAGGATTGGATGCCTTCTTGTCATCCCTTGCTATTTTCTACAGTTGTCAAAAGTTATTAGGTACATCAGATCAGGCTAGAAATTCAATTACCCCTTTATTCATTTCTTGCCTGGTAGGAAATACTTAGGGAAAGCATATTAGACGTAGGCCAGAAAAGAGTCATCTTTTTATTCATTATTCTTCCAGCTTTCAGCAAACAGCACTTAGGGGTTTCCTAAGTTGGACAATGCAGTAAGTGCTCTGTGGTGTCTACCCCTAGGTGCCTCCTGACCTCCTCTGAACCTTCTACCCTCTGTGATTCCCCACAGAAAGCTCCATCTCAGACTGAGAGGACTCTTGCAGCTGAAGGAGCACACTGAAGGCTGCAAGTTTTGCCCCACAGAAACCTGTGGGACCCTGACAAATCCTGTGGTGCCATCACAGTGCACATGCCCTTGCTGCCTTCATTACTACGGGCAGGAGAGCTGGGGTAGAGGGCACGGGTTCCTCACCTCTTTGTTTCCTCTCTCCAAGTCTGAGACATCAACCACCCATCCCCACCCAACCTCAATATCAGAGATGTGATTTCCATTATGAGTACTGTTTTCCAGCGCTTTGTGGGTTTTTGTTTGTTTTCTGTGCTTTGTTTCTGATGCCTCATGTGCTTTGCACAATAAAATAAAATTAAATAAAATCAAATTTTAAGAAAGAGAATGAGACAATGTGCACAAATCCCTGACTTTTCCATCCCCTAGCTCCTTGCAGTGGTACCAGATGTCCCACAGCAGCCTCCTGGCTGGTGGTTCTTGGCATGAACCAAGAACTCCCACCCCAGCCTACTTTAGGCACAGCTCAATTGCTGGCTTTCAAAGCATAGGGCTGGTACATCTCTTAACTTCCACTATGGAGGGAACAGCTCATGGCAGCACCGTCAAGCACTCAGAAAAAAAAAAAAGAGCACAAAATTTAATAGGTAAAATATTTTAAAGTGTATGAATGATATAATGGTGAAAATTTTAGAAGCAGGAGGTAGTGTCACCATAAACCTTCTCCATCAGACTGAATTGTTCTTAAATTTCACTGTGTTTGTAAAAGCTTGTACAGGCCTGCCACAGGTGAGCCAAGGAAAATGGCTTGGATTCAGTCCCTCAGGATGGATCCACAACATTTGTCCAAGCAGGTAGGTAGGAAGCATTTCTCATGGCTTCAGAGGACTTTGAATTAGACACTTCATAATGGTATTGTTGAACTCTGAGCAGAAATGGGAACAATCGTCTCAGGTTGCTCTTCAAGGTGATCTTCCCTGGTATAAGTCATATGCAGCTGCTCTTAGTTGTGTGAACTGCAGATTAACTACTAGTGGTAAGGGTATCCTCCCCTGGCCATCTACCCTCTTTGAACAACATCAACTGTTTCCTGCAGTGTAGCCATAATGTTCATATTCCCACTGATGGAAATTCAGGCCAAAAGCTATGTATTTTATTTTACCTTTTTTATTTCCCTCCATTTTTGCTTTTCTGCATGTCATTTGGCCTGGCTGCTGTCTGACTTACAGGTTGAGTAATGCTGCTCCAGACCACACAGGGCCCTGGAGAGATGTTCACATTTATTGCCCTATTGTCCCAGGGATGAAGGAAGTGGGTTTTATTCATGAATGCACTTAAAAGCATCCTGGTGGTTGGAACAAGCTACACATCCAGCTATACTAAAATAAAACTTAGAGAGTATTTTTGCTTCTAGAAGCCCTTAGTTCAGGTTTTAAGGAATAGTTTATCTCTGAGCACCTTTTTCCCAGGAAGTGAGACATGCTTTAAATTGTCTTTGCGACACACAGCTTAAATTCTACTGCTGCTGCACAGCCTGGAAATAGATTTACTCCTCTCCAGGTTTTTATCACAGTCTTTTGGATGGAAATTAGAGTCTGCAGCTCCTATGCTTTCAGCATGTTATTCCCTGAGAAAGGAGATATAGGCATCTGTGCAATGAGGACCAGCTACAGAGCATTAGGAGCAACCAAGTGTAAGCAACAAAATGTCCCCCACTTGTCTGGGTTAATTGGAGCAGAAACGTGACTGGATGCAGTCCATATCATAGTAGAACTGACCAGCTTTTATATAGATATTGATATGTATATACATACATATTAATGTATTTATAATTACTAGAGATGATAGTACAGCACATATACATTAGGATATTTTAGGCAACAAGAAGGCTAATTTCCTCTGTGTGCAGGCAGGAGCTCCTTGCCTCAGACACCTCCTGCCTTCCTGTCATCCACATACCGAGAAACACAAGTTATAAACAAGTTCAGTTGCTACGGCTCATGCCTCCTTCTCCCCCTGGAGTGATCCACGCTCTTTGACTGGGGTCCAATTGCCCTCCCGCCTCCGGCTGCCCTGGCACTTGGAGCAATCTGTCAAGGTCACCTCCCCGCTGCTGGGCCAGACAGAGTGAGTGCTTGCAGCCGTCCTCCTCATTCTGGGCATGCTGACCATCCCCTGGCGGGTCAAGCA
>NW_010299430.1:20678-41672 GCF_000700745.2 Antrostomus carolinensis | reverse complement strand
TCTGGTCTCCTTCCTCCTCTCTTCCTCCAGGCGAGATGCCTCCTAGTCTGCCTAGGAACAGCAGAAGGTGACATTACTGTGGGTCAAATATAAACCTAAGGCTGCAGTCTGGAGGCACTCTCCACTGCTTTCCCATGGAAGCAGCACTTTACAACATGCCACTGTGTACTTGGTCATGCAGAACCGAGAAGACCAGCACATGAGCAGCTTTAGCAATACCGGTCATAGACACTATAAGGTGCTCTTTGCTTTTGCCACATTTTGGTGCCAAAAGTTGAATTCAGCTGTGGGAAACATGTCAGCGTTTATCCTGCTTCACTGTGAAAAACTGAGCTAAGAGAATATTGTCTCTGATTACAGACAATTTCGCATTGTTGCTTTGGTTTGGTTTTTCAAGCTGCCTTTTGGTTCCCGCAGAAACGTTTGGAGGGGCCGGTAAGAGCTTTTATTGGACCAACAGATATAGGCAGAAAAAACAGGCAAGTTTCAGACACCCCTAAGAAGGATATATGTGGACAAAAGTTCACTTGTTTTTCTCCACCCACACCATCTGATCCAGTAAAAGCTGTCCTCCCTACATCTCCTCCCTCAGTTATGTCCAAAACCTACCACAACGCCACGACAGCTTCTAGCTCCCCAGAGTCTGCAGCATCAGAGTGAGCTGCTTCCCTTTTACAAGATTGCAGGATCTGACATGGGTTTCAGCAGGCCTTCTTACACACAGCCGTGCAGCTGATCTGGGGAGAGGTTTCCCAGGGCAGAGGAGCACTTGGAGGAACAGCGATAAACCGGGAGCCCACGTCCACCTCGTGCACACAAGCAATCAGGCCACCTTAGAGGCTGTGCACTGGTGCTGCTCTTCCCGGCCCAGGGTTGCCACAGAGTATCTGAAAGCACACGTGGTTACCTCTGGCTTTGGCAATGGTCTTGATTTTGCTTGATATCTCTTCTGGTTTAGTGGTCTGTGGGGATGCCACAGCGGTCCCATACTGTGGCAGTGCAAAGACTAGATAGAGCCACCCAGAGTGGTTCCCCTCAAGTCCTGGATGTGTTGTTGAAAGGTCAGCAGCCAGGGAATGGAAGGAGATGAGACAAAGCTCTGTCAGAGGACTCTCAACCCATCTGTGTTGAATCAATCACTACCCCTTGGTTAAATCCACCACTACTCTTGGTGCTACTGCTAAAAACCCTTCGCACCCTAAGGTACACCATCCTCTATTCTCCTGGCCCCATAAGTACCTTGTTCCAGCTCAGCCTCCCAACAAGGGCAACAGCACATTCCCAGGGTTAGTTCACCAAGCCATGATCCTCTCCTCTTGACAGCTGCTTGTTTCTACACCAAGACATAGAAGTAGCTCGAACATGCCCGCGCTGGCAAGCAAAGACACTTTGGAGCTGACTCTGTCCTTACAGACTCCAGAAGCCCATGGGGCAGGGCATGTGAGCATGGACGTGGTGGGAAAGCCAACGGGCTGCTCCGCACCTGGCCCCAAGCTCACAGGTTGCTTACAGCGCTGTGTTGCACCAAGCAGGCAGAAACACACCACTCTTCACTCATCACTGCCCAGAGACATCCTAGCCACCCCTGCTGACTCAGCCACCCCTCTGCCACCGCTCGCCAGAGAGTACCTGGCCATCATTGCCTGTCAAGACAGGGAGCTGCCTGTACCCCTGTGACCCCTCTACCTCACTGCAGATCAAGCCCATGCAAAACCCAACTTTGCTGCATGTAACTCTGTGCACTGCCCGGGCTCAGGCCCCGTGCTCAGCTGGGACACGCTGACACCACTGCTGTTCAGTTCTCCTGTGGCCCCTGCAGAGAAGGGAGGAGGCAAGGGAAGAGGTGTGGGGCCCCCATGAACTGCATCCCAGCCTGTGCATCGAGCTGCACATCTTGCTCTTTCAGTTCCATCCCAAATACAGCATCCTTCCCACTAACTTATAACGCAGCCATGTGACCAATGTAAAAGAAATTTAAACTTACATTTGACATTTATGCCTGAATTCTGCTTTTGCTAGAGAATTGGCTCAGTGACTCTCAGCGCAGAGCTGGTCTTTGGCTATGCATTTCCCAGTGTTCACTGGTTAGTTTATTAAAAATAATTTAAAAAATATTTAAAGTCCTCTGCCTTTTTATTTAAAAGGCAGCTAAAACGCTCCAGAATTTATCAATTCTCCTCCTCAAGTCAGAAGGTGTTCTGTCTGGTCTTTTATACATTATAGTCATAAACTATCAAGTGAGGAGGAAAATGTTCCACACCAGCAATAGACCCTTGCGCTGCCTCAAAGTGAGCATGGGGCCAGACAGGACATAGGAAGTCTTCAGTGGTTCTCTTGAGAGTTTTTTCTACCTCAGAGAGCGCTTTCTGTTGGTAAGCAAGACCTCAAGCCCTGCAGCCTCTTCCCAAAAACACCTCAGAAAACACGTTTGGAACAGTCTTTTGGAAAGGGAAATTTTGCATCCTCTGTGGACCTTCATTTTTATAAATCACACCTTTCTTTACTTGCACAAACACAAAAAATAGCTCTCCCACCAGCAAACCTGTTTGTTTTTTTTCTAATGTCCAGCTCAAAATAAGCAAAACAATGTGTGGGTTTTTTTAATGTAAGAAAAAAAAACATAACCCAAGGCTGAGGCTCTTTGTGAAGAACAATTTTAAAAAAAGGACAGTTCTAAAGGTCTGAAAATAGATTTTTATAATTGGAAGTGCCTGCAGGGGCCTAAGTATAGCAGGCTTTATTACATCTCCACTACCAGGTACTTAGGTGCTTCTCAGAACCTGCCATTAGCCAGGTCTGTTGAACAGGGCACACAATTATTTTTTTTTATGAAAACGCTGGCATGAGTTCACACGCAAGGAAGGTGCTGAGCCTTTGATCCCCAATGCCAGACAGATCCTTGAAAATGTCACAGAGTGATTCATGTGCCCAAGAAAAGGGAGATCTGCTGAAGAAAAGCAGGTGTGAGGCTGCTCCTAGCCAGGCCTTGTGCTGGTGGAGCAGAGCCACGAGGATGAGGGTGCTGGAAGAAAAGCCTGGCAGAGCAGGATGCTCAGTTCGTGCCATGGGGCAGAGATCAGCTAGACAAAACTTGCTCAGCCTTGGCACTATCTTTCCCCTTCATGCAATAAACAGGTCATTTTTCATTTGAAGTTTGTGAGCCTCATTTCAATGGGAGACCAAGTGACTTGGGATGGAAATAGTCCACACACAAAAGATGGAAAGAGGGGGAAAAAAAGACAAATACTTTGATTTGTCGCTTTTAACATGGCTGGTGTGTTTGCGTAGGTGGTATGATGCCAGAATAGAAGGGATGACAGCCTGTCACTGTGCAGAAATACTCTGGGCTCGGAACATAAAGGCCAACATTTTTAAAGCGGGGGTCTAAAGTTAGGAACCTAAATCTGCCCCGGAGCACTGTTAGACTCCCTGCCGAAGCCTGGAGAGTCTCAGTGCTTGTGAAGCACCAAACCACTGATTTAAGAGACCGGGAACTTCTGCTCTGAGCTGGATCTCTAATCTTACTGGTGGGCTCTGCCAAAAATCCCGGTGCCGCTACCTGGGTTTGAGCATCCAGATGTGAGCAGGCTCAGCTGAGTGCAGAACAAAGTGGAGAGCGCTCTCGCTTTGAAGAGATGCTGTTCTAAATCTGCCTCTTTGGGGCGGAGGCTGCGTGGAGTATAAATCAATGGCCACACTGCATATGTGTGTTGTAAATAAGCGCTGGAGAGCATCCAAAGCAGCCAGCTTCCTGGCTGAGGCGCCAAGAGTTGAACCTGGGCTCTCCGAAGTCTAAAGCGTGAGATAAGATAGCCTGGGTTAAGAAGCTAACCATCTGTAGCTGGGGGCTGCAACAACTCGAAGCTTCTGTGATTTGGCCATGGAGGGTGAGCAACATTTTCCCCACTGGTTTCAGGGAGAGATGTGTCTTTAAAAGGCTCTAGTCTGAACCAGTTGGAAATAGAGTTGAAAATGGCAGACCTCTGCCAAACCCCTCAAACACCTCCGAGCCCTTGTTCACTGTCAGCTAGGCAGCCACTGACAAAGCCCCTAAAATTAGCTCCCAGGACTGAAGAGATCTCCCTGTAGGCAGAGGGGACATCATGGGCACTGAGCTTTCTGCAGAAGCTGGGTTTTGAGAATGCTGCCAGCCCTGCTGTGGGGTTCACAACTCCCTTGGGCCCCCTCATCTTCTGTTTAAGCAATGCTGCATCATGCTGGGCATGCAGAAGGGTCTAGGGAGCTCCGCATGGGTCAGCCTGCTCTTCAGGGCAGCACTGGTGGAGGACAACAAGAGGGAAAATGATGCAATGGTGTACAAATAAAGGAAGCAAAAGAAAATAATATCACAAACCCCACAACCAAAAGCCAAAACTCAGGTCTGAAATTTTGCTCTCTAAATGCATCTGTGTTTAACATTGCTAAAGGGACCAACACATTTCCAGACAGCTAAGTGTGGCAGAGCTGCCCTAGTCCTCTATCTGGTGCTTGCCACTGCAAAAAGAGAGCATTTCTTCCCTTACAGTTTCCCAAACGCTTAGTCTGCAGTGTATCCACCACTAAACATTGCTTCTGGGTGAGGGTGTTAAATATATTCCTCTCTCTGACAGCCCTCATCTCCTGCTTTCCTGCCATGCTTTGCAAGGGCCATGCTCCATGGCTGCTGCTTCTTTCTGGACGTGCATCCCCAGTTCCTCGCATCTGCAAGCCCTCAAGCAGGGCTGCCGCTGGGAGCCCCAGGACCCATCACCAGAGGTACCCATGAGGGGTTCAGCCAGGGGAGAGGGTGGGGAGGGTCAGCCCAGGGGCTGTCAGAGCCATGTTTAGGGGTTGGGGTGCAGAACTGAAGGGTACAACCTCCACCAGCTGGGAAGGGCTCAAGGAGGAGCAAGCGCTGGCGCCGCTCGACAGGCCCTGGCTGCTAGTGGCTGAAGTCTGTGGCCACTGGATGCCTCTTAACATATTCCAGTGCCCTCAAGACAAGGTAAATTGGTGGTTGAGGCAAAACCCAGTTCTGTGTGCAGTTATAGTGTGCTCCCTGAATTCTTGGTCAACCAATTTTTGTTTGTTTGTGTTACATACTCATTTCCCTTCCCACTTTAAAGGCCATTGTATGCTGGCAGAAGGTGCCATGCTGGCAGCTCTGGATGACCCAAGAGTTAATTTTAATCCCTCAGGCAGGTAGAGTGAAGGAGCAGCTCTTTTCTCCCTCACCCATCATGGTGGTGGCCCTGGGCTCTGCCTTCCCTGGACCAGCCCAGAGGGATCCTGTCCAAGTGGCCATTTGTCCTGGACCCTGTCTGCCAGCATCAGTACCAGACAGAGCCAGCAGCAGAGTTCCTATCACCCTGGACAGCTGACTACTAGGGTTCAGCAAGGCAGAGAACTTGACTCTACCTGGTCACAAATTGAGTGCAGGGAGCAATATCCAGTACCAAACTCCATTTGATTCCAAATATGGACCAAGTCCCCCAAGTACTGCTGTCCTTCCTGCCCCAAAGCGCAGCCCAGCAACCCTGACTGTAGGCAGCAGTGAGATACCTGCCTTTTAATCCCTAATGCAGACAGTTACAGAACCTGAACCAAATCTTTATGTACCTTTCAACAGCTTTCCTACTTTTTTTTGTTATTTAATCATTGCTACTGTCTCTTCAGTTATTCACATTAATTACAGTGACATCCAGCAATTCACCCTACTAAGCAAAGGGTGACCCTTGGGACTCACTGCCACAAATAATCGTGTACTGACATTAGTCTTCTCTACATTACATATTTTTTTGTTTTTCACATTCCTCAGGTATGCCCTTTTCCCTGCTAGAGCCTGCTAGACCTTGTTTGTATCTATTAATTAAGCTTCTCTCTCAGGCTACATTCATCCATGACTTTGCACTCTGCCCAGGCACTGATCAAGCATGATCAAGACCTGTCTGTGCACAGAGTTGAATGGAAGCTGCTTTAAAGGAGTTATCACCTTGAAAAACCCAAGCTCGGGTTACTGTAGGGTCAGTGCTACCCTATGGCACCTGATCAGTTCAGAGTTCAGACAGTATATCTGTATCTGGCTGCAAAATCCCTTGTAGGCATGCCCATAGCCCCAGGTTTGGTCTGAAAGTAGTCATTCACCTAACTGCTTTACACTTATTTTTTCCCCCCCTGACAGCTTTTTGTCAGTAAGCTTTGGCAATCCCTTAATAAATCATCTCAGTCAGTTTAGCTACCAGTTTGCTGCCTCATTTCTAGCAGACCAACAAGGTCCAACTTCCTCTTGTGAAGACTGGGTTCTTTGGAAACCACTCTGTTGAAATCACTTAGACAATTAATAGTTCTGGTTTTAATTAATTGACAGTTGATCCCATGCCCTTTATGCACAACATGCTTTCCTAGTTCCCACTGTTCTTAGCCTGCCAGTCCCTCACTGTTGCTTGAAAGCAGCAGGTACGAGCATTTCAATGTTTTCAGCCACCCTATTCTCCAGTTGGCTCCCCAGATAGGGACTCAGAGGTCCCAGTTCCCCTCAAGAGGTGACAAAGTGCTTACATTTTCAGAACCACCCAATATCCAAGAGGAGAGCGTGAGCTCTTCTGGAACACCGGGTGAGCACAGGAGAGGGGAAGGCTATTCGTTGTGGCACCGGTGAAGGAAAGCACAAGCAGTCTTGGACCATCCCCAGCTGCTTGCCTGCAGAAGGATGGACACTTGCCATGGAAGCACTGACACCTCCTTGGGGTTAAACAAGGTTGTGTGCTGTCCTTGGAGTGGTGTTCTGCTAGGAGCTTTTGATAGGAGCTCAGCCACTCATTTGGCCCAGCGTGGTTCAGATATTTCTGCCTAACCCTTGGTAAAATATTTACTATGCCTTCTTATCACTTTCCTAGAAGGTTTTGTTGGAGCTGACTGATGCATTAATTCCTCCAGTATCTAACTCGGGGTTTTTCTACACGGTCCTGGAACATGTCCAACAGCATTAAGAAAAAACCCTTCCTTTCTCAATCCATTCTTTTAGGCAGAATTTTACCTGAAACCTGGACTCCATCTGGCACCGACATGGCTGCACAGAGCCACCCTCCCCTCTCCTGAGAATGGTTGTGACTGTTGTTTTGCATGCAGGCAAAAGCCTAATAAGCTAATTGTCACACCTCTGGGAGTAGGATAATAATTATTGAGCTTAAGTAGAGTGAGAGAGAGCCAGGTTAGAGACTAGGGAATGCTTTCTACTAACACCAAGGGTGTGAGGCAATGGCACAGGGTTCCTGGGAAGGCCACAGGGCATGATTAAGAGGAGGTGATGCACTCACCTGTACAGGGCAAGTGAGCCCAAGCCACGGGGCCTGGCAGCACTAGGTGGGCTCTCAGGTTCCTTCTGCCCCTGGTTTGCTGTCATGCTGGCCTCCTGCATCCCACTCTTACCATGAACACTTTCCACTGTCTCGTTGCTTTCTGTTATCCCTTCTAACAAATCCTCATTCCTCCCTTCAAAGTCACATGTTTTGGACTTTACTGTACCTCTCACTGGAGTCATATCTGTGTTTTGCCCATCTGTTGTTCTTCTTGATATCCTCATATGGGAAGATGCTTGCAGTGCAGCCGTGACTGGGTTATTTGTTAGCGCTTCCCCAGCTTCAATACGTCTCTGCTGTAATTTCAGCTTGACACTCCAAAGGGTTCAGCAAGGTGCTGTCGATGCTGGATCTCATCCAGTCATGTGAACAAGCCAGCCTTCACTCAGGATTATCACCAATAAATTCCTTCCTAGGATAAATGAATGGCTGCTGATGATGAACAGATATAGCCTACCATTGTCTCATGGTGTTTGGTAACTATCAGAAAGTTTTCTATTCCATTCAAATAGAATTTCTTATGAAAAAGCCCTTGTGAGCCAAAGCCCTTAGACAAAGGCCACATTCAACTCCTCCAAAATGTACATGAAAATTGAATTAACATCCCGTATGTTATATACAGTACCTGTGCAGCGGAGCGGCTCCCAGGCAGGCCAAGACAGAACAATGTCATTGTCTGTTCTCCACAGACCCCCTCCAAAATTGTCACCTATGTGATGAGATCTTTCCACACAACATTTGCCAGAGGATGGATTGGCTGCAGCACAGGGCACAGGTTGAATCCAAGAAGCCCTTGCCACAGTGCTGGGCCAAACCGTGTGAACTCGATACATAAAAACTCAGAGTTGATGTCTGAAAGCTCCATTTTGTGCCTTAAATGGCACAATATTTTCTCCATCCCTGGCTCCCAGAACCTCACTCTCCCCTCCCTCTCTCAGCCAGAATGAAGCAGTGGTCACTGATTTCTCCGTACTTAATCTCACATGTGTCTCCACCCACAACAGACCTACACATGGGTGATCGTAGCACCCAGCAGTTACTCCCCTGAGGACATAAGGAAGCAGAAGGGCAGGTGAACATCATGTCTGCACTGTTTGAACTGAACTGTCCTCTTTCCACACCTGCATCAGAAATGAGACCCCAGAGAGCACTCAGGCAACTCCTCGGTGGTTGGGAGGGACAGGGGGTGGGGTGGAAGCAGGAGGGAGAGCAGAAGTCCTCTCTGCATCCTTCTTGGTTGTGCACTTTGGATCTTCCAGATGGTAGAGTACCACTTCTCCTTCCCTCCTTGTCCTTCTTCTCCAGCAGCCTAGTCCAAGGGCAAGGTGGTGGTCGGCTGTGGTAGAGTGGCAGAGGGGAGGGAATAAGTGGTCAGGACTGCCCGTCATTTCCCCCCAGGACTCTTCCCTGAGGTCCTTGCTGCTCACTCAGTGCACCATCTGCCATGCCCTTACGCATCTCTGGGTTTTTTTGTTTGCTTTTTATTACAAAACTCAACACACCAATCGGCCTGTTGTCAGGGTGCCAGCCATTGTGTTTGGCAGTGGAAGGAGAGGATTATCATTAACCCTGCATTCGTGTGCAGCTACCCCAAACAAGGATTAGCACATCATTGTACTAACACATAACCCAGGCAGCACTGCCTGCTCTAGGAAGCGGGCAGTCTGGCCTTGAGACAATATATCTCACAGGTGAGTAAACAAAGGCAGGAAGAGCCAGACAGGAAGGCAGGGATGGGGGAGAGGAGAGAGATGCAAACACCTAAACCCAGACACAGCAGCCTTGGCAGCAAGAGGGGGAAACCGCAACCTGGAGTCATCTCCTTTGACTGGGGCTTGTCCAGGAGCGCCCCACATCTCCACTGACCAGGCTTTATCTGGTAGCACTCTTATGTCCTCCACTGTCCCGGTTTTTTCCAGGAACTCCCTCATGTCTCCATCATCCATTGACCAGGGCTTGGAACACAAGGAGCCATGACCAGAAAGTGTCTCTTTTTCCATGAGTGATTTGGGAGTCCAGCTTAGAGGAAAGGTCATCTCTCCACTGTACAAAAGTTAGGCCAGAGAGATCTGGCCCTTGCAAAATAATCCCAGGGCTCCACCATTCACCTACTAGCAATGACCCAATCATAAAGTATCGATTTGTATGCAAAGGTGTCAGTGTTTGGTAAATACCACTGTTTGTCAGTCCATCCATGGGCCTGGCACCCACCAGTGTCCCGTTAGATCCTTTGTTCTGAAAAGGCAGCATTTCAAAAGCAGAAGAAACCAAAAATATTACTCACCAAAGCAGACATTTTCTGCAAGCATTTTTTTCATTCAGTCTAAAAAGCTATTTTTCACCAAAGCCTTTTTTTCTTTTCTTTTTTTAAGGTGGGGGAAAAAAATTGACTGTGAAAATAGATGTTGCTCACTATGGTGGCAACATAGCGGTGAAATCTACTCTCAGGATTAAGCTACTTGCAAGCAGGGGCATGGGACAGACAAGGAATATCTTCTCCTTCTCTCTGTGCTAATTTTTTTTTTTTCACAGTTGGACAAGGGAGTTGTGGAGCAATTTGAAATCACTTTCTTCTAGAATATCAAACACATCCCAGGCTTTGAAGACTAGGTCTCTTGCCTTGATAACTGTATTTGGAGGACTGACTGACCATGGTAGACTTCCCAGAGGAGTTCTCTGCAGGTTAAGGTGTCTTTGAGGGGCTTTTCTGGGGATCCAGCAGCAGAATAGGAAAATAATATTTTCCCAAGCAGAAACTACACCAGCTGTGGTGGGATGTGCTTCAGAAAATACCATGAAAGTGAGAATGCAACTGTGGAAAACAGGAAGCTTGGGAGAGCTCAGATTTCAGGGCTGATAGGGAAGCCTCGGGGAGGAAAGGGAGAGGCTGGGCAAGGTCAGCATCTCTAGGTCTAACACTTAGGTTTGGTAAAGAAGGACTGGGGTTTGTGAACATTTCTGTCTGTGGAGAGAAAATTATTTTTGCATGCAGAACAGATAAGAATCCAAACAAACGAGGTTTATCCAAACCTTGCAGAAATGTTTGATATTCACCATCCTTTTGAGGGACTAAATTTAATCTCTGGTTTGTTTCATCCAGATAAAGCTGGCATTCATGCTGTACCAGAAAATAAGCCTACCTCCTCATCTTGAATTTTTTTTCTCTGTTTGAAATGCTCTAGTTGAATACGTTTGAGTCAAAACACGTCTTCAAAGACAAGACGGGACCTCCCTTCCCAGTGAAAGGCTGTGCAAGTTATGTACGTAACACAAAGTTTTTGTGCTTAAAAACTCCCCTTGCTATGACCAGTAAAACAGAATATAGCCCATGGAGTGTCAGGTCAAAACCGTGACACAAAGCAGAATTTGAATCAGTGAGAGGGAACACAACACAAAACTCCCAGTTTAAGTAAAAGGTGACATTTAGGTAAAAGAATTAAATAAAGGTACCGCATTCTGGAAATGTCATCTGGCAGACAGTCACATCTTCTGGTGCCTTTCAGGACCTTCTGGTGTGCTACAAAGAACAAAGTTTGCTTTCACTTATTCCATGCCAGAAAATTAAAAGTCAAATATGTGCACACCAAAAGACATGTATGCAATTTAAAATGTATTTCATCCTGGATACTCAGCTTACATCCCTAGATGGTGTAAATCCACATGGCTGCATCACTCACAAGCAAGATTCACTGTCGCTCAAGGTAACACCCTATTTCTACCCACAGCCCACTCTCTATGAAAGCTTTGTGATTCTCTTTTTGAAAGCCCTTCCCAGAAGTTAAATGTATTGGTAGGATACAGCAGTCATAATTCCTCAGAGTTGTGGTACTTCTTGGTCAGCTTCCTTTTTTTTCCAGCTAAGGACAGAACAAAATGCAGCAGCCTCAGCTGCTGAGCAATACCTTCCTACTTCCAGTATCAGGAGTAGCCATTCCCACGTTCCAGCTCTCCTCCCAGCCTACAGCCCCATTTCTGCTTGAAAGCCTTACGCCTGCAATTGAATTTTTGCCAGGTGGATGCACTCTTGCAAACCACCTTGGGGTCAAGACCTCTGGTTTAGGAACAGCTACATTAGATGCCATAGGGTTTATACCCCCTCCCAGTACATAATTTTCCATCTCAAGTCTGGCAGTTCACATCAGCTCTTTTTAGTAATTCTGCAGAATTTGTGGTTTGCTCTCATATTGTGTCATGGGGTTTTACAGGATAATTCCACCAAGAATCACAAAACCATCACTTTTTCTTAGTGAAAATGAGTTTAGCTTGCCTGCCCATTCTCCATCCTCTAATCTCTCTCCCATGCTTTTTTTATTGGTCTCCTCTATATCCTTCTTTTTACCTGTGCTGTTTCCCCTATAGGCAACATTAAGCCATTTATAAATATACTTATATATATTTATATATTTACACATAAAAGTGATCTAACCTCTCAAGAAAAACCACACGCACAACTTTTTTTGGCTCCATTTTTATTCAACTTTGTCTCGGTTGTAGTTAGTGGTTTGGCAGATCTTTGTGTATTTTTGGATCAAACACTCAGGCCAGGGAACACAAAGGGTCCTGGTATGAAATTCAGAGGAAGACCTCAAAGAGGGGTATTTATTTTTGTTAAAAATAGTTCAGCCCATCTCTATCTGTATTGAAATTGGCAAAAGAATGGGTATGATTTTCATTTTTTTGCAATGCTTCACTTTAAACATTTGATAAAAATAGTCAATAACAAAAAAGCCAGTTTATTTTTACTGCAATGCAAATTTTTTCTCTGCTGTTCAAGTCCTAGATGACAAATATAGGCCATGGGGACAACATGCTAAGGAGAAAAGCAGAAGACTTTTTCTTCTCATTTCCACTAAACTAAACATATAACCAAAAGCTTGCTAACACCTTCATTTGATACCTTCTGTCTTACTTCTACCTATACACCACCTCCAGTCCCATCTTTATATATATTTCCAAGCTTGTATCTCTGCTGGCAACTTTCTCAATTACTCTCTGTTTCTCTCAGGAAGATTTATCTTTGAAAGAGACTTTTGCGTGCCCAGTACCTACCATCACACCAAACAGCATAGCCTAAGACATCATTTAAGAAGGGTACATCTCAATTTTTGTATGTACTCCTAGATCATATTTTTCTCTAATTAATTTCCTGCTTCCCAAAACTTTGGCCCATGGTAAAAATCCCATCAAGGGAATGGTGGAGAAAGTGGTTCTTTGTGGCAAACAGAAGGTGTCCACCATATGTGAGGAAAGTGTAAGGCTAAACCTCCTGGGTGCAGGCATCAGCTGCCAAAAAACACTTAGGCTCAACCAAAGAACCATGTGGCTATTCAGAGTTACACCTCTTAGGGACAAAAGCTACTACCTAGAATGAGGCAGCTTTTAGCTTTTAGGGCATCCATATCTAATCTCAGATCTGTGAGAAGTTAGAAGTTCTGTCAGGAACATCTAAGGAAACTCAGGCTCCACAGTCAGCCGTGATCAGGAGCAGCAGCCTTTCAGAGGACTGTGAAGAGTTGTGCTATATAGGACCACGCAAGATTGTGTATGGTGCTGTACAAACACAGCAGAACAAAAGTTAATCCTTGCCCTGAAGGGTTTCGATGAGAGAAGAAAAGATTCTTTGCAAAAAAGCCTCACCCCAGACATTCAAGTGTACAGGAATGAGTCATCTGGTCAAATGTTGTAGTGGTACCTGAGAAAGAGGTGATTTCTCATAACTGTGGCAAAACCCCTCCTGCCACAGATCATTTAGAGCACTCATTACGCTGAAGAACATCTTACATTAAAAAAAAAAATAAGCCTGATGGGCTTTTTTTCCCAGCAGACTGCTGCATGCAGCATCTCGTGCCATGACCAGCACATTAGCACTGTACTGGTGGGTGTGGAGGACACCAGGAAATCACTGTGTGTATTTTTAGGACACTTTTGTTCTGGCAGTGTATACTCTAGGATTTCAGCTCAGTCAGCTTCCAGCTATACCATCTTAAGTCATGCTGGCTGAAGGGAATGGATATATTCTTCCATTTGATACTTTCCAGAATAAAGCCAAGGAATTTCTCATAAATCACATCCTTGCTAGAGCAAACTGTGAGGCTGGGGAAGGGATAATGGCAACAACTTTGATTTATTTTTCTTTGACCAGCTTACATTTTTGATCTTCATGAAAGGACATAGAAACTGCAAAAATATTCCCATAACGTAATGCAGTCATCCAGAAACCAGACAAATGAAAACCACAGGTTCAGCTTTGCCTTTCTCTGCTGTGAAGAGGGTTATATCTTCTTCCCAGGAAGCATATTCAAGAGTAGACCATGGACACCACACAAAGGGAAGATCACATTTCCTTCCCAGGTTCCTTTTGTTAATTCTAATTATAAACCAACACTTAGCCTTGGCATCACATGTCTACTGGTGAGAGATGGGCTCTGTCTCTAATCCTGGTCCTCCTCTCCCATTATTGTTGCATTGACTATTATTGACTTTATAGTGTGGCTGAAAGCCAGAAATGAATGGAAGAATTGGAATGGCAAAACTGGTGGGGCAGGTTTCCCTGGCCAATGTTGCAACAGGCAGAAAATAAATAAATAAATAAAATAATGCCATTTATCAACAGCCAGGATCCAGGTCCTTCTAGGGTCACTGTGCACATGTGTTGCAGCTTGAAGACAATGTCCTGGAAGGCCTATTTGAGTCTTGGAAGTGCAATTACATTTCCATAGTCTTACTCCACACCTGAGGTTAGCCCATGCTTACATGGTCTCTAGATTCACCATCAATTGCCCAGTTGAAACAAACTCAAATTCAAGCCTGGTTTGTTTGGTTTTTTGTTGTTTTTTTTTTTTTCAAATCAGACCTTCAGATCACATCCTCAGATGTCACTAATTTGAAAGAAATTCTCTAGGAGGGACTTTGTGATGTGAGAGAGTTACTGTCTTGTTATACTCTGGACAGGAGACCCAGAATGGGATAAAGAAAGATATCCCATACTGTGATCTTGCTGCCAGCATCTGAGGGACCAGATTATCAAGCTGTATGACTGGGACCATTGTAACACAATAATTTAAATGGATGAGCTAAGATTCTGACCCAAGATCTTCCTCAGCTGTCTTAGTGTCCCATTCTTAGCATGATCTGCTACATTTCCATCACATGGAGGGATTAGATTCTACAAGGAGAGGATGCAGAAATGTAACGTGCATGCACCATGAGCATCGCTAGCTTTGCTCTACTATGGATAGCAAAAATGCCCCACAGGAGACAAGTATAGGGTGTCTTCTGCTGAGACTTCAAAGAAAGTTCTGAACTATCCCCGCTCTGCCTCCCTGAGACAGGCAGCAGCCACGCCAGGCCATCTAATAGTTTACTCCAAGGATGGAATGGGGCTGAGGGCAAGGATTTTCCCCTTACTTAGTTTGGGGACATCTGAGTCTGGATCACAGAATGAAGGGAGTTGGAGACAAGAAACCAACCCCTCTGGCTGAGAGCAAAGGGATCCAATAGACACTCAGCCCCATCCCCTATGGATGGAGTCCCACATCTGGCTCTGGTAGAGAGGAGAGATCAGCATTAAGTCAAACTGGGCATTGACAGTACAGCTCCCAGGAGAGGCAGTAGCCCAGTGAAGACTGTGATGATACAGCTTTTAACAAAAGTTTCAGGCAGCAATTCTGATTTTAGACAAACATTCCAGGCAGAACAAGCAGAACTGATTCCAGCACAGTCTGGCTCTACTGTGCTCTGGAAATCACACCTCCTTAAAGGCAATTTGAGCCACTTACCTGAAAATGAACTTACCTAAAGTTTCTTCTGAGATGTGAGATTCTTGTAACAGTAACCAATGATTCCTGTAAATGCTTCAGGGTACTTCAGAGTGACATAGGTTGCTAGTCTTAGTATATATCTGTCCAGATAGTATATATCTGTTCAAAAATACAAGTGACAGTCTCTCAATTCAGAAAGATCTGCACCCTTTACACAGTAATTTCATATATGACCTGCCCTTGGCAGAGAAGAGGAACTGATCAGTGACCAGATTAATGGTTGCTTACATCCAATTAATCGTTATTTGACTATACTTGCTACATTTACACAAATTAAATCCAAAGTCAGTACTACATGTGGATGGCAGGAAGTACTGCATGTGGATACTTAGGACAAATTCCACAAACCTGAGGCTGGTTAGAAGAAAGAATTTCAAACAAAAAAAATAATAGTCAGGAACTTGTTCAGGGACATGCTGATGGTAACTCTATGAAATGGACTGAGAGGGATTCTTGAACTCACCAAGGAAATCAAATTGCGAAATGGATGAGGACATTGGCATGAAGAAAATGGGGTGGGAAGTCATATCCCTGGAGAAAATAACAGGGATAACTGCACAATAGGTACTGGATTGTGCATTCTTCTAGCAAGTCTCATTGGTGACTGTAAATAGGGAAATTCCTGATGCAAGATCACGTGGAGCAGCACAGATAGCAGAAGATTTGGGGACCCTTGCAAAGGAGCCAAAGAAGAGCAAGGTTCAAACAATCTACCAGCAATCCCTTTAGCCTCGTTAGTTGTAGAGCACAAGGATGAACTAACTACTGGTTAGCTGAGGGAGGTGACGTTGGAAGGTCTGGGTTTTGCAGGGCACTGGGTCACATCCCCTGTATAAACAGGATGACAGGCATATTGCTGGTGAGGAGGGAGAACTAATCTTCCTAGCCTGAGTCTAGCAGCGATCAAGGCATTACACAACACAAGAACTGTGGGTTAAGGAACTACAAACAAGCTTGGCATGTTGCAAAATGATTTAATCGTATGACAAAGAATGTGAAAAGAAGAGGTTTTCCATTTGCTTTTATGTAGACATCAGGCGTCTGGGTAGCAGGCAAGAGGAATTGGAAATTCTCATTAGTGAGAAGAAATGTGATATAATCAGCATTACTCAAATCTGCTGGTTTCAATTTGCATGATCGGAATGTTAAAATAACTGGTTATAACCTGCTTAGGAAAGATAGAGTCAGTGAAAATGGACCGTGTGATTCACGCCATAAAATCAGACCATAGAAGAGGAGTTACTCCACAGCCTCCATGAGAAATGCATGGAAAGAAAGATGGTGTTGCAGGGGACATCTATATGCTGGAAGGTCCAGACAGCCACTGAGAAAGCATCCTGATTTGGGGAAAACTATAGGCTGTTTTCTAGCACAAGGAACCCTGATGTAGTAACTCTTCTGGACTCTATTCTGAAAAAGATGAATTAATTACTGGGCTGAGAGTTGACGGTTGTCAAGGGAACAGTAAGGATGACCTGATTATATTCAATATGGGCAAACAGAGGGCTGCCCCTACCAGTTATATGTGCACTGGGACTTCAAAAGAGCTAATTTCTCAAACCAAAGAAAATTAGAAATTAACTTGATTGTGGGGAAAAACTGAGACAGGAAGAACCGTGAATGAAAGTAGGAATGTCTAGGAAAATTGTATTAGATGGTCAGTAGCTGCAAGCCTACAAAAAAGAAATACTGCAACATTAGACAAAAGCTTTGTGGTAAAGTTGAGAGTAGCAATGATGAATAAAAGAAGAATTTTCAGTAAAAAGATAAGAAAAGAATGGATTTTTTAAGGTGAACATGTTTAAAGCTGAAGATTTTAAATGGTAAGAGTATCTAGGGAAAGTACGTGGCCAGTTGGACCAAAGGCAACTAGAAGGACATTTTCAAAGGGATATTCAGAACAGTGGAAACTGCAGTAATCACTTAGACTCATTACTGGATGAAGATAGTAAAAGCAGTAGTGATAACATGAAGAGGTAGAAGTGGTTCAGTAAATATTCTTGCTTAGGTGTTAAACATCTTTGTTAAATGTCTATTAAAGACAAAGCATTTCTAAATCAGCAGACCCAAATGATCTGCATTCAGGAATCATAAAATTGTCAGCTGAGGCCTGTTGGGATTGATTTTGAAAGTGTCTTGTGAAATGAGAGATTCCAGAAAACGGAAGAAACATTAGCATGATGCCAGTTCAAACAGGGCAAGCTGGATGAGCAAGGTAACAATAGTTCACTTACCCGAACCCCAGTCCAAGCAAAATGGAAAAACTGACATGGGACTCAACTGATAAAGAATAAAAGGACAAAAAAAACCCAAAACAAAACAACAAAAAAACCCAAACCAAACAAAAAAGGCAGTTATTAATTCTCATAACATGGCATTGTGGAAAGTATGTCTCATTGAATAAATATAATAGCACTCTTTTGATGAGTTTGCAGGAATGGCCAGTAAAGTCATTAGTCAACTGCTATGTGATAGTCTTTGATGAAGTGTCTCCCTTAGAACCACATAAGAGCCTGATTACAAATTAGCATAACCAAACATCAGGAAAGCACAGGTGAAATGGCATGAAGAACAAAGTGACTGACAGATTTAAAGCAGCTGTCAGCAGAGAGCTCTTGCTGAAGGAGGATGTGTTGTTGGTGAGAGTGGTAGTAGGCTCTGTGCTAGTCAACATTTTTATCAATGAGCCGGAAGCTTGAAATTACCACTACTAATCATTTGTTGATGACAAGGAGATTGGCAGGTGGATAAATAGTGTCGAAGGCATGGCAATCACACTGCCTGACTGTATCACTTGATAAATTAGGCCCTTCAAACAACAAATGCTTAATGAAGCAAATACTAATATATGCATCTAGGAACAGGGAACACAAGCTGATCATACAGCTTGGGGATGACATTCTGGAAAGAGATGATTCTGAAATCAGTTATTGGGGAGAAGAGGACAACTGAACATACCAAGTCTAGGGCTCTCTTAGGGCTAATATGATACCTTGAGATATAAAAAGGCTTATAGAAGAAGGTGACATTTCTCTGACACTGATGAAAAAATGACAGAATGCTGCAGTCAATTCTGTTTGTAGCTTTTAGAAGATGCTTGAACTTTGAGGGAGGGTTCTTATAAAAGAACCACATACAAGTCCCTATGGATGTAGAAAATTTTCTTATAGAGTGTGACTTAGAAAAGAAAAAAACCTAGGCTGCAAGGGACTGCTTCAGGCCACTCAAAGCAGGACCAACTTCAAAGCTAGCAGGTTGCTCAAGGCCTTGTCTGCCCAAGTTTTGAAAATCTCTGGCAATCTCCAGTGCTTTACAACTCTCCACAATGAAGACTTTATGTCCAGTCAGAAAATGCCCTTAGTGCAATTTGCAGCCATTTTTTCTCATCCTTCCATAGTGCCCCTCCATGAGAAATCTGTCTCCACTTGCAGTGGAAAACAGCAAGCAACTCCCCCTTAGCCTTTGCTTCTCCAGGCTGAGCAATCCCAGTTCTCTCAAGCTCTCCTCACACACCACATATGTCCCAGCTGACAGCTATTTTAGTGATTCTCTGCTGGACTCTCGCCAGTTTACCAGTATCTTTCTTGTACTTATAGAGGTCTATTTGTTTTGCCTATCTAAAGCCAGAGTGAGAGAAGATTTAAAGACATGAGGCCTCTGTAAGCCAGAAGGAAAAGAAGATCCAGGATCTACAACCGAAAGCTGAAGCCAGATAAATTGGATTACAGTGCGGGTGCTTAGCCACTAAGCAGCCAGCGCAGGTGCTGGATTCCCTGTATCTTGATGTCTTCAAATCAAGGCTGGATGCTTGACTGGACATTTTTCTTCAATCAAACAGCACAATCTTGCCTGGGCTCAAGGCGAGGCTAACAAGACATGAAACTGTGAGTTGATATGTGGACTGCAAGACCCCACTGCCTCCAAGCTATGAATTGTTTCTGGAATAGTGTGTTCAAGGTCCTAATCACTGTAGATTTGCAAAAAAAGCCCAGACTGACTCGTGGGTGAAATAAGATAAGCCAAGAAGAAACCAAATATACTATATATCGAATAGGAGAAAGAAGTTTTAACAGTGAATGTCCCTGACTTAGTTTTCCCTGGTTGGACACCGACTGGACTTCTCGGGCCTGTGTCTCAGGAGGCTTTCTTTGCTTCTCAGAAGAAGATCCTGCAACTGAACAAATTTTGGCCCTAAGAACCAGATGCCCAAGACATTCCAACTCCTTTCAAATACTATATTTGTCATCAAAAGCATGTGATTGACTTGAGGCCACAGTTTGCATTTTCAGGGATATATAATAGATGTAAGCACATAGAGGTATGCTTTGCACAGAGCAAAGCACCTTTTGAACACCATTTGTCATTATTCAAACGGTAGAGGTGGCATATTCAAGCCTCAGAAGACAACTTCCTGAAAGGAGCACCTTCCCTTGTGGCTCACCCACGGGGCTGTGAAGCAAATCTGTGTCAGGTTAGGTTGTGACTTCAGATTTAGGGGATTTACAGACTCAGTCAGTGGAAGGAAGAGTTGATATGATTTTCCTAGGCTGTTGTGATGCATTTGGCTTGTTATCACACAATATTTTTATTAAGGAAATATGTAATACAAAGCACCCTTGAAATGATTAACAGGCAACCAATAGGTAGGGTTTCAAGTGGCATGCTAAATGGGCAGCTGTTTCTCACCTATTTCCTGCAGAATTCCACCAGACATAATCTCTAGACCCTCTGCTATTTAACTTTTTTATTGATGGCCTGGAAGAAGACAAAACTCCATTAATAATGAAGTCTCATCCATCCTTAGAGTGGTGTGTTATATGGGTTAGGCATGACAAATTGCCCTCTAAAAAAGCCTGTACTTCTCCAAAGCTTAGAGGAAGGCCAGAAAACCGTCTCAGACCAGAGCTGTAATTTTAGGTAGCTAGTTAGGCAAGATGGATCCTACACTTAGACATTGAGCTGACACTTATCGTGAGCTCCACAAAAAAGAAAGGGATGTTTTGATCAATATATTTAGGGGGAAAAAAAATTCGACAATTATCTACTAGACTGAAAAACCTGTAAAGACAAGGAAGATCTTATATGTGTCAAAGAAACTAAATTATTTCCTTCTGACCTTAAAAGCCTAAGAGTCTCTCTATTCCCTAACTGCAAGTGCTGCAGTTCTTAGCTTTGGAAGGGGTCTCCTTCTGCTGCAGTTTTTATTGAAGGGATGAGTGTAACTGCCTGGCTGTTTCTCATGATCTGGCAAGAAATGTCAACTCATGATGGCTCTGAAGAGGGCATCTTTTTGTCCAGTGATAGTGACTAGAAGCAGAGATGGCCATACAAAACAACAGCTTGACATTATCCATAGTATGATTTTCTGTTTGACATTTTTGAGACTAAGTTGTACCTGCTTTCTCTGACAGATTGCTGTCTGGGAAAAGGGAATTGGAGGCTTCATTAAACTGTAGAGCAAGAAGCACACAGGCCAAAATGCAGGCTGCAGGCCTGACAGGAGGAAGCTGGGCATTTTATGTGAAATTTTAGAGCTCTGGTAATTGATCGTCTGGCCTTGTCTTCCTACTCAACAAAGAAGTGGCTCTAAAGTGTAGGCTCACTGCAGGGATTTGGTACAACTCTCCAGGGGAAAGGCTGAGCATTACTGGACTTCTACTTAACAAGTCATCTGCTAGTGCAAGAGAATACAGAACGAGCCATAGCTTACAGCAGTCTTGCTTTCTTGTACTTTGTGCTTGTGGCTTTTGGTTCTTTTTTATATTAGTTACATATTTTTTTCTAAAGGACTATTTTCAGGATGTTAGGAGGTGTCCCATAGTCATACTGTGTCTTGT
>NW_010299430.1:3064-20643 GCF_000700745.2 Antrostomus carolinensis | reverse complement strand
AACAGCTGTCCTGATGACCAGAAAGACACTATTATGCTCCAGCGCTCTGGTGAGGCCTCCCCCTTCCCAGCGCTGGCATTCCAGGCTGCAATCTCACTTTCCCCAACCTGGATGGTTGCTGAACCAGCCCTTATCTCAGACACACTCTGGTATGCTGCAGAATCAAATATATCGGGGAAATTCAATCAGCTAGAACAATAGGTTTGCATTGCTAGCTTGAACCTGTGTGTCGGGAAGCAGTCATTCATACACAGTATTATGGAGAATCATGCAAGAAAACCAGTACCCAGTGGTTTACACACAACAAAACTAGCTACACACGCCTTTTATTTCCCACTTCATGTTAAAATTCAGTCTTCCTTCTAGGAGAACAAGCATACACATTCTTGCTCTGTCATGGCCACTCTACTAGGCTATTAAGCAGAACAAATTCAGAATAATAATAGCTGGAAAATAACCATTATAGCCCAAACTTGCACAAAACTGTAAGCTCACTCTGCAAAGAGGTGACTTTGTTTTCCCTTCAGTCTGGTTTTGATGTTCTCTTTCTCTTTCCTTTTATGCAAAGCTCTCCACCCCAGAAGGCAGGCAAGCAGCCAATCCACCTCTCTGCCCTACTCCAAAATAAATGATAGATGCTAAAGAATGCACAAAACGGAACTGTGAAAGGGTCTGTAAAAAGAGTTGCTGTTTTGATTTTTTTTTCTAATTTTGAGAGGTTTTGTGTGTTTTCCACAGTGCACTCTACTTTGTTCTACTGAGGTTCCTAAACTACAGCTCAGCCTGACCATCTGACAGGTCAGATGACATCTGTCACACAGATAGACCGATACACTAAAAATGCCACACGCCTTTCCTCTACTACATTCCTTCTCTGATGAAAACAACATACCATCCACTGAGAAAACGAGCATTGCGCTGAGAGATTTGTCCAAAATATCGGATACCTCTGTGGTAGATCTGAAACATAGCTTGTTAGATGCATATCCAGGGTGATGCAGGTCTGGCATAGCTCCATCCAAGACCAGATTCTCAGCTGGAAAAAATCCCTTGACTACAGTAAAGCTACAAACATTTACAGCAGCTGGGGATATAAGCCTACAGTGCACAAAACGATGTGTGTACGCACTGGATGCTCTGCCTGCCCTGTGCAATTTAGGGAATCTTTGCTCACTGGCAGTTATTCATTGGCCACTCTTCCTTTCTCTGAACTGGTACATCTCACTGTTCCATGTCCCAGATTTATACCATTATAAGAAGGCTGTGAATTATCGGACTTGAGTGGTGATTGTTACTACTCTTACAGAGATGCAGTCCGAAGAGCCTGCACTAGAAACACCAGCCTCTTAGCTAAGCAGGCACCGTCCCACTGCACAGCCAGGAGAAGCTGTGGAGTCCCTGTAGCACAACTTGTTTCCCAATGTGCCCTACAGAGGTGCCATTGGGGCATGCAGTCTGAGGCAGGAGGTATGTGCTCCACACAGACCCTCAGAGCTCAGAGAGGCTCTTGCAACGCTGATGTTACAGTTGCATCTGTGGATGGTCAGTGCCTGGATGGCTCATATCCAGGCTCCCTCACAAATAAAGCATGCGGAGATACTGAAACTCCAGCTGTTGTGACCAAATTCCACTGTCTGCTGCAGGGAAAGACAGATTGCTCACAAAAGGCAAGTGTGAGTGAGTGGCCACAGAGATCTGTTCTCCCCAATCCATCAAATATTTCCATGTGCTCCATTCCAAAATTCTGATGTGCCGAGCCCTGGGAGCTTTGTATTTAGCAAGGAACATAAATCACAGATGCAGGGGCAGCTTCTGTAATGTTTCCTGGCTTATCAACTGTACTACTAATAGCTCAGAGGGTCTTGTATATTGAACTATGACCACCACAGGAAAACCACACCCTTTACCTCTGGTGTAGGCTGGGGAATACTTTCTGATGACAGGTCCCCCAGTCCCTGTCAGGAACCTTCTGGCCAGGCTCCCAGGGGGCTGTGAGGTGACAGTGAAATAAATGGGACCCCACCAGTTCACAGACCTGAGGGTGACACTGGTACATGGATTTTGCTGGATTTGCACTGAGGATCTGGGCATAGGTTTCTTTTTACTGCTGCGTCCAAAGGGGAGCCATTGGGCAGAAGAGGAGGGGAGATGGAGGTGGTGAAGGGAGTTCCTGGCATTATTTCACCTTCACTGGAGTCCCAGCAGATGCAAGAGTGTGCTAAGACACCTCAGAGGTGCACAGAGGTTTGCCACATCCTTTTAAAGACTATGGCATATGTCCTAAGGCAGAAAGTGATAAAGAAGTCAGAGAGCTGGTTGCTTTCTTCTGTTTCTTTCCTCTTTGTTTGTTTGTTTTCTCAGCTAAGAAGCCTCACACAGTTCCTATTCTTTTCATTGTAAAGTGGCTTGTAATTTCAGCATTTTCGAGAGCTCAGAAACACTCATGTGAACTGTATCAGCCTTCCCCTGGCTGGGAAGATCATCAGCCTTTCCAGCACACTCAAAAGTGATGCACTCATGTGCAAGGAAGGTTTGAGGCCTCCCCCGTTTGTAAGTAATTGTTTTATGCTGTGAATAACTCAATGTTTGATTTAATAATAATGATTTCTATTCCTGTAATTCCATCTAGCTAAGGACCAAGAATTGGTTTACCAACATCAAAGCATCTGTCCTTTTGCATTGAATTTTGACATAAACTGATTTTCTTAAAATCAACATTCTGAAAAATTTTCCCTCTAGCGTCTTGCCCTGGCCTTTAAAAATTCTTTTAAGCAGATTCTGAGAATGGCTTTACTGCTTTCCTCTTGAGTTCACAGCAAAACTTGCCAAAAGGGGGAAAGCGTGCATCCAAAACAACGACAGTAATACGCATGAGGTCCTGCCAAATGCAAGGAGTGAACAGCCTGAAGGAGATAACCAAACACTTGCTTATTCACAGCGCTTGTTCACTAGCAGCCAGGTTATAATTTTAGCAATAGGAGGTACCCGGTTTTGGACAGATGGGAACTGTGAGCTGGTATGTCCCTCCCAGAGCTTCATTGTGACCCCATGCGGAGAAGCATTCGCATCACTGAAGCAAACACAACTGTACCCAGCCTGAGGATCTGCCTGCTGGGCTGCCTTCACAGGGGTTGCACCATGGGGAAACAGTGCCATGATGTTATTGCATTCATGTATCTCAGATTTAAGCAAAGGCTCAGTTCTCTTGAAGCCCTTTGGGAAAACTGCCTTTCCATAATTTCCCAAGTCTCTGGAGTTTTTCTGACTTCTCCCTCTTGCCTAAGCTCTGTTTCACACCATGGTCCAGCCAGCACCATCGGTGGAGCTTTTCTAGCTATTAATGCATGGACGTTCTTTTGCAACTGAGTGCAATAATCCCCCTGGACCTGAGAAAACTTGTCTATGGTCTGTTACAATAAGGGTTTTGTCAAGCCCATTTTTCTTTGTTCCTTTAATTGCGCCCGGTCCTTACCTCATTTTAGAGCGGGCTACACACAAAGCAGCAGCATCCACAGTACAAATGTCTATAGGGCATGGCTTCTTTGTCTGTAACATACCCAATTCTCACCTCACTGGCAGGCTTACAGGACTGGAACTGTGGATACCCTTCTATTGTGCAATGGGATTTTACTCCATTTACTTTCTGTGAACTCTGTTAACATTGTGCAGGGCTCTGTTTGTGCTCCTGTGTCTATTTTAAAATGACACACCTTGTGGACTTCTGTCATTCAGAATTTTACAAATACTTCACCCTTTTTATGACATGTTGACTGTCAAAGCTAACGACAACACTTTGTCATGGTTTTCTCCTTCTCTTTGCCTCTGGCAGAGCTTATTTAACTCCTTCTGAGGTAATTAATCTCTACTTTGCAGACTTCCCTTGCCACAGATCTCGAAAGACAACTACCACACACCTATAATGTTACAAAACTTGCTGTTCTAATCCTTTTTCACTGCAGCCATGTTTTTACCACTGATGTCTTTCCCATGGCCACCAGCTTTCCTGGATATTATAGTCTCAGCCCATTAGGCAGGGTTTCTTATCTGTATTATTGCTGTGAAAGGAACTTTAGGAGTTTGGACCCTATGGTGCTGAGACCTGCATAAAAACAGTCTGGAACCATAGTCCCTGATCCAAAAGAGCTAACAAATCTGTTTTGTCCCATGTTATGTTTTAATGCCCTGACATTACTTAAAAAAAATAAATTACAGTGACCAGACCAAAAACTTCCACTAGAGGCATTTCCCTGGGTATCTCCTGTCTCTGTATTTATTAGAGAATACAGTTTCATACTCCTGAATGTCTTGGGACTGTCAGAAGAACAATCTGTGATTCACAGCCTAACAAAAGTAAGTAACTGCTCTTCCTACCCTGTATTAAAGGTTATTCTGTGTTTACAAGCATTTTCCAAGACAATCACATAATGGAGAAGGTTATCCTCTGTCTATTGAGACTCCTTTCCTGGGAATCTATGCTCCTGCCACCCACAAACATCTAAAAAACACAGCTCAGGCACCCAAAACCATAAGTGCGAGCAGAAATTGCATTGTTTCAAAAATATGTTTGGAAGGGAAGATTTATTTTCATTCTGATGCTGATATTCAGGCACATCAGGTTTAAAGTATTAGACTTTATTCTCAAGCTTCAAGCACTAGAAATATGCATTTAAGTTGAGGTAATCTCATTCTTTAGTAAAATCCTTGCCTGATAATTTACCCGTTTTCTTTTGATGATATAAAAGGAGCTGCTGGAGGGACGGAAGAGGGTGCTGTCAGCCTCAGGTAAGATGTGTTTAACAAAGCTGATAATAGCCCAGACAGTCCATAGACAAAATCTCTCTTGGGGGTTCAGCCCAAAAGCAGGTACCAGGGCAGAAGGATTTATTCCAATACCTGGCCATGGTGACTTAGCTGTAGCTCCACAGTCACGCTACCTCTCCAAAAGATCCATATGTTATTTGAAATTTTCTGAGGGAAAGGAAATTATGGTCACTGGACACAGCCACCAGCAGTCCTGTGTGATGTTTTAAAGCCAGAGCTGACCCCATAGCTTCACAAAGGACCTTGCTGCAGTGCACAAAGAAGCCCACAGGCAAGCCACATCAGGAAAACCTTGGAGAGAGGAGGAGGAGAGGATGACGCCAGGGTGGCTAGCCCCAGCCCTTTAGAGGGCTGCTTGCCCCACTCCAGCTCCCCACTCTAAATTCTGCACTGTGTAGCATCCGGCCTCTGGGTTGAAGGCCTTGCTTGGCATTAGATGCCCAGAGGCATTGCATGGCATATTAAGCATCATGTAGGCATGTGATCCTAAGCTGCTGGCAGCAACCCAGCAGAGTCATATTCCCATTGCATTCCTTGGATATCTCCCAGCTGCTGGCTTGAGAAAGTCACTAACCTTAGTATGCTTCATTGTTCTGGCAGGGTGTCTCAGTCCAGTGCATGTCTCGTGATCTCTACTGACCACTGCGTCTGCACTTGTGCAGGTCAGTCCAGAAATCCATATCCAGCTGAGCAGATGGATAGGTCTCTCTAGCACCCACCACCAGGAACCAGAGCTGCGGTGCAGCTGGATGGGTCTATCCAGCTACAGTATGTAATCATTACTCCCACTAACACCTTTTCCTGGGAGTGAGGGGAAGGGGAGGTGGGCAGTTTAACAGCATTTGAGCCCTAGTATGAGCAGAGTTTGGAGAGCGGATTGCTTGGGGAACTAGAGTCACAGGATCATGCGTAGTAGGAGCTGGCTGACAGGCAAATTGTCCTCTCCTTGGGGCAAGCAATGTTTATTCCCCATGCTGCCTGCGGTCCTCTACCTCGGAAGACATGAGGTGTGTGGGTACCATGACGAAGGCAGTGACAATACAATCAAGACATGATTTCTCTTATTTGTCTCCTGTGCCAGCAGGGCTGTCCTGGCAACGTGGACCCATCAGCCAGAATGTTTTTTAGGGTCTGCTTACCTTGGACTCAAAGCCACAAATGCTCTTTGTAGGCTGAGGCTCTGCCACACAACAGTCCACATGCTTTTTCTGCCTGAGAATCTGTGCAGCTGATGTATCTAGGATCCTTCCCCAGATGTCTTGCCAGCATCCACACCCTTATGCCAGAGCATTTATTCAAATAGGAAATAATCAGGCATGGGTCCTGGGCTGCTGTTGAGGCACAGGCCTGCCACTCTGAAGATAGGGTCTGAGGATTTCTCTTAAACTCAGCTGCACAGGAACAAAACGTGTGAGTGATGCTCCACTTGTCTTTTATCCTCCCTCTCTCTGGCTCTGAAAACAATAGGGCTGATTCTTTCATCAGACCAAATAGGCCAGGGCAACCTGGCACTCTGTGCTAGGGGATATCTCTGAGGATGGGAGAAAGGGAGCAGAACAAGTAAGTCCAGTCCCAAAGCAGGCAGCAGGGCTGAGTGATGAACATGGCCAGGGTAGCTGTGCTTAACATGTCACCAGGCTTGAGCAGGAGCCATGCAGCCAAGCTGGTAACTCCTCATTTGAAGACTGCTTCTGAAGAGCAAGTCCGTGTTCAAGGTAGACGAGTGATCCCACGTGCTCACCAGTGGCTGTGCAGGGGGTCTGAGGGCACTCGGTCACCGGCATGTTGTGGGGTCTTGCTGCAGTAGACGGGCACCATGTACTGTGAGACTGTGGACAGACATCTTCTGCCTTTGGTCACAGCTGATGATAGACAAGGAACCACTGAGTCCAGAGGCAGGATGGATGAAGAATGGGAGAACGGGGTTTCTATTTACTTGGAGGATGCAGAAGAGGAGGTGAAGACGGCAGCAGTGAGAAGACCCAAAAGGGTTCAGTGATAACTGGGATGACACCACAAGCTGCCAGGGAGATAATGTTATCCTCAAATCTAACACAACAACATGGTTGCTGCCATGAAATATCACCTTTCACAGCTCAGGGAAGAGGAGAGATGTCAGCAAGAAATTCATACAACTAATACATGGGTCTGATGGGGAGGTACTGTACAGACAAGACAAGATTTTCAGATGTATACATCAAGATAGCTTGATAGACAGAACTTTGGCTAAGGACAGTGAAGAACACTTGAAGAAGAGACTATGGAAAACACCAGCCAGTGGAGGAGGAAGAATAGGCTTGCCAGAGGGTAGGTGGGTGCAGAGGGCTTGACCGGTTGCTCACACAAGAACAGGAGCAAAGGCACAGGAAAGAACACAAACCCGCTGGTGCTGCAAGAACCAGAGCCAGGACAAGAATTGACTGATGTAGATTGGGATGGTGGACCACTTTTGGCTCTTCATCATTTCCTATTATCTAGCAATTTTATTTGTACTGACTTGGGTTAGGAAGTCAGGAAATGCTTCTCTTTTTTTAAGCATTATTGCATTTTTATGAGTTATTAATGAAATGACTGTAGGCTCCCATGTGTCTGGTAATATTAAACTCTTCATAAGCTTGGAGAAGCAGGTCAGGGTTCAGTGACATTCAGACTACAGGGAGTACCAGAGATTTCTCCCTTGCATCTTTTTTGATGTAAAATAAGTAGAAGTTACAATTACAACAGGAATGGAAAATATCCAGGACACTTGCAGAAAGCAGGTCCAGTTTAATTTTATCAAACTCTCTGATTCGAAATGAAACGCAAATATACTGATGATATATATTGTAAGATAATACTCCAGCTTAAATGAAATTACTGATGTATCATATTGAAGAGGCTCTGTGCTGTCTTTGAAAATATGCAGGAAAAGAGAGACTAGCATCTTCCATTTCCTGAAACATGTGGATTGGAAAAGTCAGTATAAACTTCAGAGTTGGTTTCTTTCATGCAGTAAAACAGAGAGGTTGAGAGAGTAGGAGCAAAACAGCAAGTAGCTAACAAGCCAATCTGCAGGCACAAGGAGGGTTAGGACCAACTACTGAATGCAAAATAGAGCATCTTGATTAGGGACTTTCATTATGAAGCCATTTATTTGTTCTGTGATTTAAGTAACAATAAATCAGGTAGCACATGAGATAGAGAGTAGATATGGGGAAAATGTTCAGCTGGTGGGAAAGGCAATGTTTTTCTGGCACCGGAAGTCTACCCTGCATCCACTTAGAGTTTTGCATACGGGCAACTACATTAAACAAACATGCACTCAGTGAAGCCCACCAGTCAAAAGTTGGTGTTTACAGACTTCCTGTTGCCTCTGCAATCTACATTCACAACTCTGAGCATATGGCACAATACAGCATTTAATTCCATGAACATATACTCTTCTTCCATAGGGCTTCTGCTGTTTTAACTGTATGCGTGGTTATTCAGATCATCAGCTATTTGTCTTCCTTACCATGTGCGTGGCCTGCAGGCCTGTTTTCCACAAGCAACCCTGTAAACATCATTACTGAATTTCCTTGTGGTCTTAGTCTCAAATCAGTGAGCTTCAAAAAATCGATGCAAGTTTCTTCGTAGCATGCATGGGAAAGGGGATGATGTTACCCCATAATAAAAGAGAGATATCAAAGTTGAGAGAAGTTTCTTGCTAATTGTGGGTGCCAAAATGAAGGCACTCAGGGCTTAATTTCCCAAAGCTGTTGGCAAGCTTGCAGCATTTTATGCATTCAGCATACAGCTCCCACTGATTTCCCCTCCAGGTGTGCATGTGCAGCACTACCACAAATATTGTCTACAGGAAAAAACAGAGTACACAGTGAGTGACAAACAGAGAAAATCTGAGTGGGCTCTACTGCTGCCCAGACAGGAAGGAGAACATCTGTTTCTTCAGCACAGCATCCCTCTGCCTCACCTATCAGACACTCCTTGTTGCTCTTGCCATGGCAGCCACACCAGTGACACCAGTGGCATTCAGGGCAGGTGACTCAGAGCACCTTCCTTCTCCGCAGACCGTTTCCTTCCCAAATCAGCTAACCCTGTGTGCTGAAGGAGGCAGAGGTCATACCAAAATACCGTATGTGCACATGTAACCAGAGAGCGACAGCGTGTCTCTTGAGCACAAGGCAGAGACATTCCTCATGCTTGACACCTCCTAACTGAGTAATCAACTCTGCAGCTTTAACATAAGGCACTGTAACAAAAACCGGAATCTTTTAAGCAAAAAAATGAAAAAAAAAAAAATTGTCACATGGATTTGTATTGACCACCCATTTTGGCTGCCATGGAAGAGTTATTAGTTTCAGTCAAGTAATGAAGGTCTGCATGGCAGATTTGCTGTATTAACCAATCTGTTCTTTCCTTCATAGACCAGCCAATGGTTAAAGGAAAGGAGAGGAGGGAGTAGAACACCCATTTGACTGGGCATTTCACAGCTATTTGCAGACAGCGGACAAATAGGAAGATTGAGGTCTCGAGGGTTCAGTTCTAGAGTGCAAGTGTTCATCAGGACAAGCAGTTGCACACCATTCTTCTGTTACATCTTCCCCCCTTTCTTTGCTTCTGTAGACAAAATAAAATATAAAACATATTAATAACAATCAAGTCCCCACCTCCATATAAATCCATATATTATAAGAAATAGGAACAGTCCAGTACCTCTCCTAGATGCATAACACACGTATTTTCAGTGTGAGTCTGGCCACTGAATCTTGGTCATGGTAACAAAAGTTGCTGAAGAAAGGTCAGTTGCATATAAGTTTAAAGAGTAGCTGATATTCATGGTGTGAGTTTGATGCACAGTCCTGCAAAGTAAAAATTGCAATTGATTTTGCTAAATAGCTGTTTCAAAGGGATAGAGGTCTTTCCCACAATCTCTGGGCAGCATCCATTTCAGAATGCCTCAGAGACGTTACCTCATTAATTTTAATGAGAAGTCCAGACGTGAGTCTGACACAACCATAAATTGTTCTTTCTGTGCGTGCATGTATGTGTGTGTTTAAAAAGCTCCCTGTGTTACTCCATGAAGGACCTGACTGTGTTACATGCTGACGTCCACTATTTAGGAACACGTCATCCTAGCTCCACCACACAGTTCCCTTTTCATGCTTTGGCCACCCTTTGTGAATTACCTTCGTGCCTCTCCCTGCCGTGCCCTGCAGGCACAGACCATTTGTCTCTCAGAGAGGAGCAAGAGGTCCTCTTACTCCAGACCCAACTCTACGTTGAGGCCATACTGTCACCCCCAAAATACCCTCTATCAGACACAGTCCCAACAGCCATATATTTGGGTCAGTCCCACCCCATGCCCTGCACTGTCCTGTTTAAGCCCTGCAGCCTTCAAGGAGCCCACTCAAACCCTCTCACAAGGGACAAGCTTAAGGTTGGTCCCAGGCTGTAGGGCTGAGGATGGGTGATAACCCTGTCAGGCCCAGGAAGGAGGCAAGGGAGGTGAAATCTGACAGCTCTCTCTCCTGTTTTCCCCATTTGACTGCCCACCCCTCTCTGTGGCTGACCTTAGAGACACAAGCTGTCAACGGAAACCATTGCCAAGGGAAAACCCCCTGCTCAGAATATCCATTGTGGGAGGGATATGGCTTTGTACCTCCTGTTAAGGAGCATCATGGAAAACCAATGTCCTCAAAGCAACCCATTCACCAGCAACCATGAGCTCAAATCCCAAGCGTCTGCTGTGGGCAGTGGACGCTGACTACTTAAGTGACATCGCCAGACAGTACAACAGCAGTTTGTCCCTGCAGTTATGCCATTTTGTCTTACATAAAAAGTGAAATGAACAGCAAAAGGTCACCACCCATTGTACCTGTGCACCTAAAATGCCTTCCCCCCACATACCTGCATTTCAAAGATGACCCATTTCCCATTCCAGAAAGGTCTTTGCTTCCTCCCTTTACACAATAACTTTACTCCATGAGATCCTTACTCCTCTTAGAGAGCAGCTCTGCCTGCATTTTTCGCTGAGGCTCCCTGACGTTCCCTTTCTTCAGCTACTTGCTAGGCATTACACCACTGTATACAGTTATAGGATGTTTTCAACTCATCATCAAATTCTGACACTACCCAGATCATCTCAGACTGGGGAGGAGATATTTGGTTTGGTCTTTGTAGATTTCACTTTGCCTGACTAGTGTCTACTCACTCAGCAAATACCAAATACCCAAAATTAAGGTAAATTTTATCATCTCTCTCTGTCTCTGAATATATTTATGTTGTTTTTAATCTATCTCAAAGCAATAAAGGCCACCCATCACCCAAGCAATGTTGCATCTGGTCAATGAACAAGTTATAGATCTGTATTTGTAAACTTTGATTCAACCCAGATATTTGTGTGAGTTAGACTTCCTCCACTCTCTGTGTCATGATTAGCATCTGCCCTTCTGTAAACCCCATGTAGTTTGGCAACACGGACTCTTTGTGTCCTGTGTGGCCACTTATGAGCACATTGACATTTTGTCTTAATTATAAAAGTAGAAAGTCTCCTCCAGTACCAACAGTATTTCAGAATTCAAGGATGTCTGTTTCAATCCAATGTCTCAAAGCAGCTTCCTCTCCAGCCTGACTGGGTAACATGTAAACAGAAACCTGAAGAACTGCAGTTTTTGTCTCATCATCTAACCTATCAGTTCCAAGTCTTTGTCCCTTCAACCATATGTGTGTAAATGCACTTTGGTTTTGTATGTCTTTGCCATTTGCCAAAAGCAGCATACATACTTCTGTTAAATGGGATGCTTTTATTGAAAGTTTCTAACTAAATCTCCTTTGTTGGACTCATTGTTTTCTGTTGCAATTGCTTCCATGTTTATTACAAACTAATCTGTTCTCTGCTTTCTGTTTACCCTGGCACTGGTTTTTGTGTCCTGGTATGCATCTTTAAGTAGATTCACTACCACTGGCTCACAGTTTGTTAACACTTCCAAGTACTGGTTTCACTAGATTCACAAATCTCTGGTGCTACTTGTCAACTCAAGTCCGCTTCTAGCAGTAACCTCCCCTTGTGGTCAGTCTCCATGAATCACCCACTCTCAGATCAGTTGCCAAACAGTCATTAATAAGCAAGGTTTAGTTTTAGCCAACAAGCCAATAAAAATGGTCGACAGCATCTCTTGACAGGAGATCTCTTGTACAGTTGCCTCTGGGATGTTTCTGAAGAACTGGAGAGTAATCTTCGTCATGCCAGAAATGGTTGCTGATTTCTCATGCATCAGAGATAAAACCTTCTTACTTCTGTTTCTTTGGTATACCATTTGCTTTTAGACAAGCTCAGACTCAATGCAATACAATTATTTTGATTCCTCACTAGACTCTTTTTAAGCCTAAGGACTGAATCTGGGTTTAACAGGTTTGTTTCCTTCTGACACCGTACAAGAGAGATGCTGATGCCAGGGGTCCTGGTGTGGAAGACCAGCCACTCTTGCCTGGCACACCATGTGTGGCAGCATGAAAAGAGTAAACACCATGTCCCATTTAGGCTGGTTGTAGCCAGGGAAGCAGTGGAAAAGATTTTTCACTAACAATTACTCTTTCTCTGGTCTTGTTTTTTTGTATTTCCCTCTTTCCTCCATCCACCAGCTCTCTGCTCACTCTCTTTCTTCTCACAGCTTCCAATACAGTCTCTTTTTCTTTCTACCCTCAGCCTGGCATTTCTTTTTTTCTTTTGGCAGCTGTGCAAAATTACCTCCCATCCAGGGAGAAGCAATTCTCTGTGCTTGGTAAACTGCTAACAGGACTCTGTCAACAAAGCGCCCAGCCTTTTGCATCAAATGAAGGGAGCCATGTTTCACAGAATATGGACCTCCTCTGTGGCTGAGGTCTGCTGTTTGAGTTTCCATCCCTCAGGTGCAAGTGAATCTGAGCTTAAATGGGACATGTTCTTCAGTTCCTGCTTCTAAAAGTAGAACCCATTTAACTCAGCAGATTGCACAGCTGGAACAGGCTATTTACAGCTGTACCTGCAGCTCTGATAAGATAATGGATATGTTGTAAATACCGATCATATTATGTTGCCTTTGGTTAGTGTTCGGATCACACGTGAAACAAATGGCTCCAAGGACTGAATAACATCTCAGGGTTCCTCCTTGAAGTAAACTGGGAATCTCATAGGATTTTTCAAGTTTGTTTATTTTACTGGAAATTTCCTGGGGACCTGGTGAAAATAATCTGATTGCATGGCAAAAAGCATGTGTTGCAGCTGTGTTTCAAGGCAGTGAGTCAGGGTGGGCCATTTTTCCACTTCATTCATTTAATAGGTGTACATTTCATTAGGTGAGGTTGGACCTGACATTTATTAGAGTTACTAAGGAGTGGGGAAAGGAGTGAAGTGGAAGAGTTTAGAATAAGGAAGTGACCAGAAAACACATGTGCCCATCATGGTGTGAAAGAGGATTTTTTTCTTCCTTCCTTCCTCTGCCCTCTCTCCTTTCCAAAATTTAGTCTGCTTTCAGAGCAGAGAGGAGAGAGGCTTCTGCCCCATCACGCTCAGGTTCTCCCAAATTCTGCTGTTGGTGATGGATGAGGAAAAAAAGTGCAGAAAGAGGTTATTGGAAGAGGATTTGCCCAGCCCAGGTAGGTGCTGTGGGCAAAACCTACATAACAGAGATGTGAGGCAGGCTGGTCAGCAAAAGAAAAAACCGGCATGCGTCATCTGTGCTCCACTGTTGTTAGTGCACAGGGAGGATTGTCCAAGGGCACTGGGTCAGGGTCAGCATGGCTCTTGGAAGGGGAAAGAGAAAGACAGCAATCTCCAGCTCTTGTTTGGGGTTGGGTGATTAACCCTATCTCCTTCTCTGTGCTGCAGTCCCCACAGATTACCAAGAAAACTTTCAGACCAATGTTGCCCTGACAGCTCCCACATGGCAGGAGGTAGCTGAGGTGCTGCTTTCCACTGACACGCAGCATGGCTGCTCTCATCTCCACTGAAATGCTTCGCAGAAACCACCCCTCCAGAAGGAGTCCTTACAGGATCCTTGTCCTTGTGCTCACAGACCACATGAGCTGCAACCAACACTGGACAGTCAATTTACTTCATGTTGTTCCTCTTGGAGAGGAGAGAGATCCCATTAAATATGAAATCCATAATCTGTCATCTGCACTGGTTTCCTGACTACGTGGGTGCTGTAAGAAGCAGTCAGTGTTAACCATTGGGGCCCCATGCAGAGCTCATCAGCATCTATCCTGAGGTCATTAATAAGGCACACTTGGAAAAAAAAAATAATTAAAGCAGATTTTTCTATTTAAGTCCTGGACCCATCCATCCTTTGGCTCTGTGCGTCACTGTAGTTATATTCACACAGACACTCCCAACCTGAGGAGATGGAAAAAGCATCCCCTGAATCATGCCTGAAGCACAGCAGAAAATGTGGTTCTCTCCCTCTAGCAAACTATAATCAAGTTCATACATGTCACTTAAATCCACTATTGTCTGTGCATCCAATAACTGCTGCTTGACCCATTAAGTGAAACAACTGCAAAATACTAGGCTCTTCTGGCTCCAGAGCTAGAATCACAGCAGAGCTGCAAAAAAGGCTGTGAATGTGGTGTAACTGGACTTCAGTAAAGCCTTTGACACCATTTCCCACAGCATTCTGCTTAAGAAACTGCCTGCCAATGGCCTGGACAGGCACACTCTCTGCAGGGTTAAAAACTGGCTGGATGGCCAGGCCCAAAGAGTGGTGGTAAATGGAGTTAAATCCAGATGGAGGCCAGTCACAAGTGGAGTTCCCCAGGGCTCAGTGCTGGGGCCAGTCCTGTTTAACATCTTTATCAATGATCTGGATGAAGGGATTGAGTCCACACTCAGTAAATTCACAGATGACACTAATCTGGGTGGAAGTGTTGATCTGCTTGAGGGTAGGAAAGCTCTACAGAGGCACCTGGACAGGTCCGATCAATCAGCTGCAACCAACTGTATGAGGTTCAACAAGACCAAGTGCCGGGTCCTGCACTTGGGTCACAACAACCCCATACAACGGCTTGGGGAGGAGTGACTGGAAAGCTGCCCAGCAGAAAAGTACCTGGGGATGCTGGTTGACAGGCAGCTGAACATAAGCCAGCAGTGTGCCCAGGTGGCCAAGGTGGCCAACAGCATCCTGGCCTGTATCAATGGGAACAAAGCCCCCAAGACAAAGTGGGGATTTGGGGCCCAGAGGAAAGCCCTAGGCAGTGCTAAGCTCTTTGGCTGAAGGGACTCTCCATGCTGCACCAAACCTCCAAGTGGTCACATGTTCCTCAGCTAGACCAGAGATGGTGGAAACAAGCCCCCAGCCCTGCTGCAAGCCTCCCACCTCTCCTGTACCAGTGTGAGCAACTGAGGCCCCGAGGCTGGATTCACAAGCATTTTAGCCCCACTGCTAAACAGATCTGACCTTTCCCACTTGGCTCAAAATGTAGTTCAGGGTCAGCAGCGAACTCTGCAGTCCGTGCCAGGCTCCAAGAAACTCTGGCCAGTACTGCCACCCCGGCACTGTCCCCCAAGTGTCTTGGTTTCAGGAAGAGGAGACTTTCTTCTGTAGGTTTGCAGCTGGCTTTTGCTTTCCTAAAGAAGAGATTTTTTCATTCAAGTAAAGCATCATTAACTGACTCTCAAAGGTATCCCAGCTCTATGCTGCTGCCTTTCCAAGAAGTAAAAATCCTCTTGGACTTGCAGAGAAACTTTGAATTATACAATTATTGGAGAGCCAAAAAAGGAGAGAAAGCACCCTGTGATGTAGTTTCACAAGCCAAGTACATTCACATCTAACCCTGCTTGGGTAGCTGGCATCCTGGTGATGCATCTGGATAGTGGCAGGTATGGGTCAGGTGTGAGTTCTGCAGGAAAGGGTTGTGATACAGCTAGAGCAGCCTGGCATCTTTGGCAGACTGGAGACTGAGCCCTTCAGCTTCTGAAATTTGGGAAATATTTTCATATGTCTTGTTGTGAATCTGGTGACCCAAATAATGTGGGGTTTGAACTGCCCCTGCTGCAGAGGGGAAGGCTGCTCCTCCCCTTCACTGCTCCACTCAAAAGGAGGATCAGAATTTTTCAGGGCTGCAGGCAGGGCAGAGGTGAAGGCAAAAGTAGGGTCTGAAGCTCCTACTGAAAGCGTAATTGAGGGACTTGGGGAGCCCTGAGTTCAGCTTGGCCAAATCCACTGAATATTCTAGGGCAGGTCATTTAATCTCTGGTTCCCTGGTTGTAAAAGAGAAGAAAACTTTTCCCTACCTCAGAGTAAATCCCTTGGTTCTTGTCAAGCACTTAACTACCCCAGCAGTGAGGGCCATATAAATTATAATTACACTGAGTGCCTGGTGCTGCTGCCCGGAACTAGCACTTCATTCTTTAGGGCACAAAATTTCTTTTTGGTGGGGAAATTAGCTGCTGTTGCAACCCTAATTAGGTTCCTTGTCTTGAATGACTCATTTCATCATATAGAAATCAGTTTTCTTTGTCTGTAAAGGAAGCTTGAAATAATGTTTTGGAATTCAAACCAGGTTATATTTGCCCATAACACACAGCCCCCAAAGTCTAGTTAGGACAGAGTAGGAAGCCAGGGGTGTTAAACTTAGAAATGGATTTAATTAACCTTTGCTGTTTATTGCTTGCTTCCAGAGTTCAGACAGGTTAGAGAAAGAACACAGAAAGGGTCACCCAGTGTTTACACGGGGCTTTTAAGAATGGCCCAGACACTTATTTTCCCCCCTTGTTTCTTTAAACATTCCGAGTTTAACCTTGTGGCTTAATTTCGGAACCAAGGAAGGGGGATGTTGATTCAGAGAACTGTAAATAGGTAGTGGTAGGAGGCAATACGAACTTCTCTGTGCTACCTTTAGCGCCAGCATATCCTTCTACCTCCTCAGCTTGCTGCATGCAGGAGACAGTAGGAGAGGCTCAGCATGAGGGTGATAGTTCATTTCCGTCCTGATTAGAATTTTGGTCATCTGTCTTCATACTATCCCCCTGCAAATGATGCTTTTCGCTCACTGTGTGAGCTGGGAGTGTAACAAATTAGTGTCTCACTAATATTTCGGTAAATCCCAGAGGTATCTTTCTCTACAAGGCGTCTCTCTGTAGACCCCCTTCCATGCAGAGCCTCCATGCCCTGACCATACATCCATTTATGACAGGAATGGACAGATCTGCCACATCCTGGGCGAGAGGGTAAAGAAAAATATCAATGCAGTGGGCCATTTTGTTTTGGCCCTGACAAAGTCTTTCTGTTTTCCATGCTGCATCTGTACCCAGATGCACACTGGAAAAAGCACAGCCAAGGAGGTGAGGAGGGACCTGCTGGAGAGAAAAGCTCTACAGCCCCAGCATCCTTTGGGATTTCCTGGGCTCAGAAAAGGGGAGGAGTGGTCAGCCTAACTGAAGGAAGATGCTATTTATTTCTCTTCTCATGAATGAGTCATCCCCAAATCAGTTTTTCATTGAAAATAAAGTGACTGTGCACAATGTTGCAGAGTGAAAAATTGTTTTTCAGGATTTGATGAGCCTGTCCAATGGTATGGGGAAAGAAGCCACAGAATTTAAATAGCTGTCATCAGACTGGAATAACCACAAGAAGAAGCTCCAACAGTGGCTCTGAAACTTAGGAGTGACACAGGAAGGTTTGGGAAATTATTAAGCCAGCAAATTGCACTGTTAGTGGGAAAAAAGAGACACAGCAATTTTCAGCCATTGATTTTTACTTTTGTTTTTCCTGGTTACAGGAAAATAAGGAGAGGGAGAGGGA
>NW_010299430.1:0-3041 GCF_000700745.2 Antrostomus carolinensis | reverse complement strand
GTGGTGTTTGGTGGTTAGGTGGGGAGAGGGAGAGGGAGAGGGAGAGGGAGAGGGGATATGAAGGAAAATAAAACTCACATAAAAAGACACCAAGAGGAATTTTACACACATCAAAAAGCAGATTTTGAGTTCAATATGTGAAGATTCTTTCCCTGAAGAACTTATAATAGATATTACGGTATAAACTGATTTACATCTGTTGACTTTGGTGAAGTCACACTTATTGACATCAGTTGGGGATCTTGGCCCATAAACTAGTAAAACAAAAGAAGAAAAAAAGAACAGGGAGGTCATTTTGAGACATGGAGATTACACAGGACAAGGTTTCTAACTCATGTTGTTTGTAGCAACAGCAGTGTCAGTCTGCACTAACTCCCTCAGCTTCCACCAGGAGTTTCAACTACAAGAGATGATCTTAGACTGGTAACTCAGTAGAGTATAGTCACAAACACTGTTGTAAAGAAAGGAATGCCTGCAAACAGAAGGGAAATGGTTATAGCAAATAGAAAGGAAAATAATATTAAATATCAGAGCATCCACATGCCTTTCACAGGCTGCCAGAACGTAATTCCCTCCAACAATCACCCAGAAGATACCATATCATTTTGTAATGATTGCAAGCCGTGCACTGAGTTGGAAGGACAAAACAGAGGGTCCTCCAGTAGGGTGGGTGTGATGTTTGCAGTCATGCTTTGCCTTTTAATCTTGTTTTCACAAGAAAAAAAAAAAAAAAAAAAAAAAAAAAAAAAAAAAAGAGTGGATGTCCTTTGTGACAACCCTGAGCCATGAAATTCTGATGCTGATTGACTCAAAGAAAGAAAGAACAGTTTTCTGGTAAAGTAAGCTCAATGAAACAGGGTGGAAAGATGACTTTATGGTTACAGGACAACTCAGGAGACAGTAAGCCAACTTGCTCCTTCCACAGAAACAGAAACAGAAATAGTTTGTTTCTCTTTGTTGATCTGTAATGTAACGGGAGTTGAGCTGGTCTCTCATTACGCTTTTGGACAGCATCTGGGATAGTGAAACCTCAGTCATGGCAAAGCACTTCTGGAATTCAAGTGAAGATGAAGATGTCACGGAAACTTGGATCTGGACAATTCAAAACATTCCTTCAGCCTTGCAGTGGAAGGCCATGGAGATACTGCATGACAGTAAGTGGCAGTATTTGCAAAACAGAAGGGGGTGCAAGCAAGCTTGCTCCTTTCTAATTATGGAGGAGGGCATAGTTGATTCAACCTTAAATCGCCCCTGGAACAGGAACATGCAAAGAGAAAATTTCCACTTGGACTGAAATATTGACTCATTTGGTGGAAGCCAAATTCTTCAGGAGATTAGATGGACTGATAAAGTTTTTCAGATCTCCTTTGTCATGGAAAGCCCAGGGTTGAAAACCTTTGATATATTTATTGAGCAGGTTACAAAACATTTCACTGCACAGATGCTACAAACCCTGTAAAAATTGAAGTGTCTACTGGTGATATAATTGTATGGGACAGAGCTGTCATTGAGTATCAGGAATTATTTCAGCATGTGCTTACTGAAGTTCCAAGTGGGGAAAGGCTTCAACTAAACAAAATGAAGTTTCAGTTGAAAAAAAAAAGAAAGAAGAAAGATAAAGAAATAAATAGCCTAATTATTACAGATGCTGACCTCAAAATGATAAATTTAAAGTTATGGCTCTCATATATGTTGTGTCCATAAGTTCATTACAAGATTTTCACAACCTGTGTGAAATTACTTCCCGAACACTGTCAAGGCAGAGTGACAACACAGCAAGTTTAACCATTTGTAGTATGTACTGATATTAATCTAGGTTGCATTTTTTTGCCATTAAAAGCAGCCAAGTTCTACACAGATGCGTCAAGTGGCGATTCAAGAGCTCTACTTCACCCAACATGTTGCATGACTGAGTAGATGTCTGTAATGCATGCAGAGAGCGATGGAGGCAAGAAAGCAAATACTTGCACAGCTTAAGGAAACAATGCTAGGTCTTGCACATGGTTGTCCTGATTTGCCCACATCTCCCAAGGGTTATAAACAATGCAAGTAGACAACAGTTCCCTCTGAAACTGGTAAAGTGTACTATAAGCCTTGAATTGATGACCCAGTATATGATTTAGTCACAGCAGACACGCTGTTAAGAGCATATGCTCCGCTTGTCAGCACATAACCTGATGATGTGGAACAAGCAGGAACAGCTCATGACAACACAGTAAAAGCATCATGTGCTGCACCTCCTGAGACAGGGGAATCCTCCAAAAATGAAATAGAGCAAGCATCAATGCACACAATTGAAAACTCATGTACACGCTTACTCCTTGTATGTGCACATGCTTCTGGGATGAAAGAAACAGAAAGCAGGTGAAGCAGGCAAGGAGGGCATACATAGCTGTGCCTAGCTATTTCTGCATTCATTTGGAGTCAGAGGTCAGCTCACGCTTCGACACCAATCAGCCCAGGCACACTGAAACCTAAGCCAACAAGACAGATTTTCTGCTGGTACAATTTGGCATTGGTCCACTGACAATAGCAGGTCTCATCCTTGAGTGATGTGAAGCAGTGTCATCCCGCTAAAGTCAGTAGACCAATAACCCGGCCTTTGCTCTGGAGAAAGTCATCAGAGCAGCAGCAATCATGGGGAGATGAGATTTTGGCCCACTCCTTTTTGTTTTACAGTAGATTAGAAAGACAGAGATTTCTCCAAAAGACCAGTAAGGTGCACTGACAGCAGAGGGGAGAGGAAAGGGAGGTGGGGAGTGAAGGTAAGGAGCTTTGCTGGGCTTATTAGTGTGGGCTCCAAGCTGATGCTGTCAGACCCAGCAGTGGGACAGGCAAGGAGGAGCAGGCTGAGGAGGCTGAGTGGGCAGCTGCTGCAAGGGGGAAGAGACAGGCACCAAGGGACTGGCCACAGGCTGGGTGAGAAGGCAGCAGGTCCAGGGGATGGGGCCAAGAGGAGAAGGGAGCAGGACCCGGCAGCAGGACGAATGGTGAAAAAGCATCTGCTGATACAATCCTGATGTAATGGCAACAGCTACACC
>NW_010299429.1:0-701 GCF_000700745.2 Antrostomus carolinensis | reverse complement strand
TGGCCAACCTGGTGCACGGCATCCTGGTGAAGGTGAGGGTCTGCCGCAAGACGGTCAAGCGCTACGACGTGGGCGCCCCGTCGTCCATCACTATCAGCCTGCCAGGGACGGACCCCCAGGACGCCGAGAGGAGAAGGTACCGCTCACCCCACTTCCATGGGGACCATCTTTACAGGCAGCCTGGGTCAGGGTTAAAATCCAGACGAGGAGGAGTGGGGAGATTTGGGTGCAGGGTGCTAAGGAGGAGTGTTCTCCAGAGGGTCTGCTGGGGGCCACCCCCCTGGTAGTGGGCAGCATTCTGGGGTGCTGGTGGGACACTGTCCCACTCTTCCAAACGTGATGGTGGAAGAGCAGGGGGGGGAATGAGGACATCCTGGGGAAGGAGCAGGAAGGGTTTGGGGTCAGGGGTCCCCATAGAAGGGGGACTGCACTGCCCGGGGAGGTGCAAGCCCGCCCTCGCAGCAGCCCCACGCACGGGGGAAGGCGCTGAGTCAGCCCCGCGTGCCGGCCCTCCCGCACGCCCGGTGCTGGCTTCCCGAGGCCCGGCAGGGAGGTTTGGACAAGGCGTTGGCGCTCCGCTTTCCCCTGCCCTGTTTTACACCTTTCTGTCCCCGTTCGGAGCAGCCTGACAGCTTCTGAGGGCACCACGTGGCACGAGAACTCTGCCTGCGCAGTCTGGGAGCGTCAGTGGGTTCCTGCGG
>NW_010299428.1:2246-3085 GCF_000700745.2 Antrostomus carolinensis | reverse complement strand
TCCCCGTGCCCCCCAGTGCAGTGGGCTGGGTTGCCCCAGGGCTGGGGGACCTGCAGACCCCTCCAGGGTCATCCCATCCCTGGTGCAGAGGACACAGCTTGGCACTGGGTCCACCATGGCTCCTTGTGCCCAGTGTCTCAGCACCTCTGTCTGCTTCACAGGGATGGTGTGTCCACATCCTGGGGACTTCCTCAAAAAACATCCTGCCCCCAGCTCCCCCAAAACTAATTACAAGCAGCTCAAGGCTTGAGATCAAACCAAGACTCACACAAGCCAAACAATGGACGGCTACTATTTGCCTGTTTCAGGGGAACCCAAAGCAAGCAGCCAGGGCACCCAGCATGGCACGAGGGGCTCTGTAGCTTGCGGGCCCTGCCTGCCTCTGGCAGAGCTCAGCCTCGGCTTTCGGGGGGATTTTTGCAGTGAAGCAGCAGGAGCAGGTGCTCCCCAGCACTGCCAGCCCCACAGCAACCCAATGCTCAAGTCATCTGGGTTCATTTGCGGACTAAATTTAAACCTTGGCAAGGAAGAGAGGAAAGCTTCCCTGATAGCTGGCCTGGCGCTTAACCCTTTGCTGCTGAGAAGGGCTGTGCTTGCAGGTGGCATCCGTGCCCAGGGGGGGTGGAGGACTCCCGCCCTGGTTTTTCTGGCTGGCACGGTGGCCTTGTGCAGTGACAGTGTTGTTGGGAGGATTTCAAATCCCCAAATCCCTACAGCCCAGCTTTGCAGGGAGCCAGTGGGATGCATTTGCCAGTGGAGGAGCTTCCCATGCCACCGTGATGGCACGCTGCACCCCAAAACCTTGGGCTGCTGCTTGGGTGCTGCAGCCACCCTACGGG
>NW_010299428.1:1501-2104 GCF_000700745.2 Antrostomus carolinensis | reverse complement strand
CAGCATGGGGCTGCCGGGAGGGTCCCCGAGCCCCCCGGGTCTGGCTCCTGGCAGTGTGGGCTGGTGGCACAGCAGCCTGGCAGGCACTGCTGAGTCACTGCTGGCTCCAGCCCCAGCCGGGAGCACTGCAGGGACGTGCACGCAGCCCCTGTCTGCTACCGGATTTGCAATGCCATGGTGGGATGTACAGACCCACAGCGGGGAAGCGGGTGCAGTTCCCCCAGGGCTGAGCTGGCTCCTCAGTCCCTGGCCAGTCCAGATCCCAGCAAGATGCTGCTTCATTCTCTCTCCTCCACTGAGGGCTGTGCCCACTGTCCCAAGGCCACCTGTAGCTGGTGGGAGCAGCCCCTGTCTGCTACCGGATTTGCAATGCCATGGTGGGATGTACAGACCCACAGCGGGGAAGCGGGTGCAGTTCCCCCAGGGCTGAGCTGGCTCCTCAGTCCCTGGCCAGTCCAGATCCCAGCAAGATGCTGCTTCATTCTCTCTCCTCCACTGAGGGCTGTGCCCACTGTCCCAAGGCCACCTGTAGCTGGTGGGAAAGGGAGGCTGGTCCAGCCCAGGGGCAATGGTGTCTGGCTGAGACTCCCCGGGGGGCCCTGC
>NW_010299428.1:365-1438 GCF_000700745.2 Antrostomus carolinensis | reverse complement strand
TGGTCCAGCCCAGGGTCAATGGTGTCTGGCTGAGACTCCCCGGGGTGCCTTGCTGATGCCATCAGTGCACCCTGGGTACCACAGCAGAGGGTAGGGAGGCTGGGCAGAGAAGGCACGAGGGGAACACGGGATGCGGAAGCTGGTGAAGCTCTGGATAAGGGAAAATAATCAACCTGGTGGGAGGATCACTGCAGCTTCCCTGGGCACAAAGGGAAAGGTCCTTGTGCAACTGCCTGCAGGTCCTGCTGTCCCAGCAGCAGATGCAAGGCAGATTTAGGGCAAGGACTTGTACAACCGCTTTAAACCTTTCCTCTGCCTCTTTTCCAGCACCAGCGCTAGGCACAGATCTTGCTGCTGCTGCATCTTTCACTCCGACTCATAATTCCTGCCAAAAACCAAAACAATCAGAGCGCCAACAGCTGTGACAGTGTATGGTACGGCAGCACCAGAGGCTGTGAGGGTGGCTGGAAAGTACCGCCACACGCTCAGCTCTTCATCCACTTCCCCAGCACCTGCTCTCAGCGCTGTGGAGGATGAGATGGCCCCATGCACACCCTGGTCCATAGGGCCAGCTGTATGGAAAAGCATGGCCAGGTTGGGGCAGGGACCGCCAGCTTGGCTGGGTTCTTCCAACATCCCCCAAGCTGCCCCCACAACTTCTGCCACAACAACCTGCCTGGGTGTGGTGGTGAAGTGTGGATGAACCGGCTGGGCAGTGCCAGCTCACCGCCCCGGCTGCAGCCCGAGGCTGCCAGCGACCCACCGGGCAAGACCTGCTCCAGCACCTGCATCCCAACCTCCTTGTGATTTGAACACAGGAAAGCAAGACGAGGGCACAGCTGAGATCCCTGGGGTCCTCCTATCAACCAAAATAAAAGTATTTTACGTTAAAAGGCCATAAACCTGTCGTCCGGCACCCACAGCAGTTCGGGTGTGTGGGGGAGCAGCCTGTTAGGCACAAGCACTTTACAGAACCATGGGTGGACCCCAGCTGAGTTAGACTTGCTAATTAAACACTGACTACTTTTATGTTGAAGCCAGCATGATACTGCCTCTAGACTTACCACTGCATT
>NW_010299428.1:0-239 GCF_000700745.2 Antrostomus carolinensis | reverse complement strand
TTCACAACTCCAGAGGAGCAGGAAACACTGGCCCAGCTTGGCCTGAAGTTTCAAAGCTCCTCTGGGGCTCGGAGGGGAACTGGGCACCTAGAACACACCAGCAGCTCTGCCAAGCCTCAAGTGCTTCGACACCCAGGGGTGGGATGCATCAGCCTGGGGGGATACAAAGAGTTTGGCCGGCCCAAGCCTGCAGATGGATCGAGCTCCGAGCTCCGTGCAAGGGCTTCACGCCACCACCC
>NW_010299427.1:0-3129 GCF_000700745.2 Antrostomus carolinensis | reverse complement strand
ATATGTATTTTAAAATATATATAAAATATATTTTAAAGTATCTTTATATATATATCGTCAAAGGGTATATATATATATCTTCTATATGTAGTATCTTTACAAATATAGTATCTTTTATTTGCGTAGATATATTAAAGATACTGAATACTAAAAGTACTTTAATAACTTATATAAATATAAAAGATACTGAAAGATATTAAATATATATATATTTAAAACCCAGACCAGGACCACTTTTAGCACTGTGACTTCAATTTTCGACCCACCATATACAAGAAAATCTCCAGTAAGTTTAATTCTCTCAGCAAAGCAAACCCTCCCCACACTCAGACAGAGAAAAATCTCTTCTTTTTTTTTTTTTTTTTTTTTAAATTTTTTTTTTAAATTAGAGATATTTTTGTAAATATTAGGACTGGAAAGCCACAGGAGTATTTCTTCTGCTCCTTGTGTGCATTTATAGACACGCACATGAATAGGTGCTGGTGGCTTTTCCCAGCGAAGCAACTGGTTTCCACAAGGATTTCCTCTCCCCTAGTAGGCATCTCATCAACAACAAGCAATTAAGAATAAGAACAGGAAAGACAGGGAGATGAAAGGGCTTGTACATTCTGAGCCTAAATTTCACCAGTGTTTTGGGTTTAAAAACAAGAAGGTGAGGGGGAAATAAAGAAATAAATAAAAAATGCCAAAATAGGCGGGAATGAGAATCTAATTGATGCTTAAGAGAGGAAGCTTATTTGAGGAGAATTCCTTTTGAAAGTGGAGAAAATCCTACAAATCACATAAAATCATCCCCCGCAAAGCTTCTCAGGCAGGCATTCTGTCCCTCTGTCCAGGGCAAAACCATCCCAGTTCTGCCATTTACTAAATAACAAATTTTTTTTGTTATATATATATTTTTTTTAAACTATGACAGTGATTTCCAGCCTCTCCCTCCACACTGTTCAGATGTCCCCCATGCTTTTATTTCTCACTGCTAAAAATTACGGCAGAAGCAGAAATTAAAAGGTCCCTTTGCAATCAAAAACCCCAAAATTCCACCGGTTTGGAGACATTAAACGGGACTTTGTTCCTTAGTAAACTCCTCATTTTTATCCAATCCTTGTACAAAAGTCAGTAGCAGGCTGGGTGGGTTTTGCTCTCTGTATTTCACAACCAAACCTCTTTTTTTTTTTTTTAATGTCTTTCCCATTAACTTTCCCATTAAATGTCTGTCCCATTTTCAAAGATTTCAGAGACGTACAAACTTATAAGGGATAAGATGCTGATGCTTTCCACACCACACCCCGGGTAGAAAATACTCTTAAAGCAAGACTGCATCAAGAAATTCAAGCAAAGAAAAATATACTGTTCCTGTTGAATCTAAAAACCAATTTAAAAATTAATTTAAAAATTTTAAAAGTTGATTGATTAAAAAAAAGAGAGTGATTTTTTTTCTTTAATTCTCCAAGACACAACGCAGAATATAGGAGGGAAGAAAAAAAAAAAAAAAATTGATCGAGACGCTGTTGCATCTTTCCCACAGGAACCCAAACCATTTGCCCAGCAGCAGAACTATGAATTTTTTAACTCATAAGAGGCAGATTGACACAACAGGCAGGATTTCAAGTTTAATTCCTGCCTTCGGAGAAACAGAAACAACCCCTTGCCAACAACTCCCAGCGGCACCTCGAGGAAATCCCTTCCCCTACAGATGGCGGCGAGATGTTGGAGGTGGTTCCCAACCCATTTCTTACCAAATTGTTATTTATATGCATATAAATACATTGGTAAATTATATCTCTATTAGATTTGGAGATAAAAATAAAGGACTCCAGGTGATGGCGGGTGCCAGGGGGGGGAAGCGCCAGACATCAGCACCTCCTGGTTCCCATCTCCATGACGCAGAAACACCGGGGGACGACAGCCAAGAGGGGCTCGGGTTCCCCAAACCAAATTAAAACACAAATTCATTTAGATAACTGAGAGATTTAACCCATTTGAGCCCTCCTTGAAAACCCAGTGCTTTGCTGGGACTCGATTACACCTCCAAAAATTGGATTTTTTACAAATTTAAAGGCGGGGGGAAGTAAAACATGACCACGTGAGGCTCTGTTCCCTGCCAAAAATCACATTATAAAAATAAAATCTATAATCTACTAAGGCAAAGGTACAGCCCCCCTAACTGGATATATTAATATAAAGCAAAATGTATTTTTTTTGCTGTGAAAAAAAAAGATATAGGCTTAAATTAGATCTCAATAATCTGAGGAAAGTTGGGAGCTGAGCTGGAATAGAAAACTTGGGAGCCAGCTGAAAACAGCCTGATGCATAATAAATCACTATTTATTTCTGGGCTGTTTAAATGTCTTTTTTCTTCTCAAACTCAAAAAGAAAAGCAGCAGAACCCCAGCCCGATGGAGCATTTAGGTAAAGACTAATTCCCTGTTTACATCCCTTCTGTACATGGTAAAGGTCAATTCCCAGGTCCATCCTATTTTCCCGAACTCCTTATTTCTGGCTTCATCACTTTTCAAAAGTCATCATCAGCCCTGCTGAGATGTAATTTGGAATTATTAGAGTTAGGATTTTTTTTTTCAGCTTGTTTTTGATTATTTTTTAAGGTAAGAGAGCGTGTGATCCCTACCAAAGACGAAATCCTTCTCCAGCACACGTGATACCGGGCACGAGCCGTTCCCCCACCGAGCCTCAATTACACAACAACATTTCCCCTAACCCCTCTTAATTTCCTAATTAATACTCCGACACCAACCACTGACCAAACCTCCACACCAAGCGGCACCAAACACTCTGGCAGAACTATCCCACAGGATTTTATTCCCTGACATATGTCAAGGTGGGGGGGATCTTGTGCCAAGGCAGCTACGCAACGCGCTGGCGGGTTTTATTTTCTCTATTAAACACGCGTGTCCCCATCGGTCCCCTCCACCTGATGAAAATGAAATGACGTGATAAGAGAAACGCTTTGAGTTTTTGGATCTTCTGGGCGGTATAAAACGAGGAAAAAAGATGTTTGGAAAGACAAAATTGCTAAATTAATTATTAAAAATAGGGTTATCTGACAGCGCAGGCGCCCCCGCTGCTGTGTGTGACCCCTCTCTGTGTCCCCCTCAGCAGAAATTGGGAGAA
>NW_010299426.1:0-574 GCF_000700745.2 Antrostomus carolinensis | reverse complement strand
TCCTTTGGCAGGTTTGCTCAGGCAAAGGCCACGTGTCACCGGGCTTCCTGTCCCCGAGGCCACCCGGGCTCACGTCCTGGCTTCTAGCTTTCTGGTCCAGGCGGGTGGTTGCTGAGGTCTGGCTCAGGCGACAAAGCATGCCAGCAGAGATGGTCCCCAATGTCATGGCCAAGGGACAGTGCCAGCAGCACCCCCCTGCTTGCAGCAAACACCTCGGCTGCCCTGCGAGGTGATGGTCTCACCATCGGGATGACGGGACCTGTGCCGAGGGCAGCTCCCTGCTGCAGCCCTGAGGCCATCCCGATGGGCTCCCAGAGCCTTGTCCCCCTCAAACTTCAACACCAAGGGGGAAATGGGGGCCAGGAGGGACTGAGCCCAGCTTCCCCAGAGCTGAGGATGCCAAACCCTCAGCAACCCCCATTGCTTCACCCCCCCAGCTGCCAGCGTTACCCCAGAGCCCATCCCTGCTCTAACATACACCCCAAAATCCCACCTTGCTCCTGTGACCCGGGGCTGGGGACAGGGGGAGCCCCTGGCAGCTTCCCCCTCCCAGGCCGATGGAGTGGGATTTCAT
>NW_010299425.1:3074-3317 GCF_000700745.2 Antrostomus carolinensis | reverse complement strand
GGCTGCGCCGGGGAGACCCCAAACTTACCACAGGGAGACCCCAAACCTACAACAGGGAGACCCCAGGGAGGCTCCAGACAGACCCCAGTGAGACCCCAGGGAGCCCCCAGACCCACCACAGGGAGACCCCGGACCTGGTCTAGGGACACCCCAGGGAGACCTTGAGGGGCTGCTCCAGGGAGATCTGGGCCTGGCTCCAGGGAGACCCCAGGGAGACCCCCAGACCTACCCCAAAGAGACCCC
>NW_010299425.1:2126-2969 GCF_000700745.2 Antrostomus carolinensis | reverse complement strand
TGGAGCCCCCCCCAGTGAGGCTGCAGGAAGACCCTGGGGATAGCCTGGGGGGGGGGGGGTCTCCAAGGGACACCCCAGGCCTGCTCCAGAGAGACCCCAGGGACATCCCTGAATTGCTCCATGAAGGCTCCAAGGAGGTCCTATGCCATCCCCATGGAGAAAACCCCAGGGAGATCCTGGCTCTGCTCCATGGAGACCCCCAGGAAAACCCCAGGGAGATTCTGGGTCTGCTCCATGGAGACCCCCAGAAGACCCCAGACCCTCTATAGAGGCCCCATGGAGGTCCCACACCAGCCCCAGGGCTCTCCAGAGCAGCCTGGTGCTCCGGTGAGCCCCACAGCGAGGTCCCCAGGATGTCCCCATGCTGGGTCAGCCCAGAGCACCCACCAGCCAGGGTCCTTCACGGGCAAACTTCATGTGGCCAGCGGCTCCATGAGGCCATCCCAGCGCTGGCATCACACACCAAGGCCACCCCCAGTGTCACACCACCCTGGGTGACACCTCCCAGCCCTTCCCAGAGCGGAGGACCGAGCTCTGACTCTCCTCTCTCCCCGCAGCCCGGCTCCATGGACGCTCTGCACATCGCTGGCATCCTCTTCGCAGAGGCCCTGCAGTCTGGGCCACCCTGGCTGGAGAAGTTCTGGGTGTCGGTGACATCCCTGGCTGATCCCAAATGTATCTTCACCATCTGCTTCCCTCTCGCCTACTTCCTCAACCGCAGGGTGGGAGTGTCGGTGCTGTGGATCGGGCTGGTGTCAGAGTGGCTCAACGTGGTTCTCAAATGGTGAGGGGACAACGAGTCCCAGAGTCCCAGACTGGTTTGGATTGGGAGGGACCTCCAAG
>NW_010299425.1:1421-1907 GCF_000700745.2 Antrostomus carolinensis | reverse complement strand
TCACTCCCTGCCCTTGGCCAAAGTCCCTCCCCAGGGTCCCTGTCACACCTGGTGGCATATTCTCAATAAAAACACCTCTGTGGGTTCTGCTCAGGGGGTGGAGTTTCTGCAGCTCCCCCAGCCACCGTCACACATCTGCCAGATCATGGCAGGATAAAAACCCCCAGGAGCTGTAAGACCCACCAGGGACCCTGCCCTCCCGTGTGCAGCTCCAGCCTCAGACCCGCAGGGACGCGTGGTGGAGGCGCTGGGACGTGCTCAGCCTCTCACTGCTCTCCTGGGTTCTCTCCTCACCAGGTTCCTGTTCGGGGAGCGCCCGTTCTGGTGGGTCCATGAGACAGGACTTGCCAGCAAGGGGCTGGTCACAGTGCGCCAGTTCCCCGTCTCCTGCGAGACAGGGCCGGGTGAGTAACGGGCTGAAGCTTCTCCTCATGGATCCTGAGATCCACAGGGATGAGCTGCTGGGTGATGCCCCATCCGACATCC
>NW_010299425.1:394-985 GCF_000700745.2 Antrostomus carolinensis | reverse complement strand
CGCCACCCCGGTCCCTGCCCACACAGCCCCTGTCCCTGTCCCTGTCCACACAGCCCCTGTCCCTGCCTGGTTTTGGGGCAGGTGACCTTCATCCACCCACATTCCATCCTCATCCTCACTGGCCGTGGCTCTCAGCCCGGAGGGAGGTTGGGGTGAGGGCTGGGCACAGCAGATGTGTCCCCAGCTCTCCTGGGGTGACTTTGGGTGCTGGGACACGCTCCCCTGACCCCCCCTCCCTCCCCCCATGTCGAGCATTGTCCTGGTTTTGTGAGGATTGAGTTAATTTTCTTTTCTCACAAGACTCTTGTGCTCCCCCTTGGCAGGGAGCCCCTCGGGCCACTGCATGATCACCGGGGCGGCCCTCTGGCCACTTGTCACCGCTCTGAGGGCGCTGGCAGCCAGATACTCCGGGAGGTGAGTCCTGGGGAGGGGAAACTGCTGCTTGGAAATCTCCAAAGGACTATTTTTGTTGTTGTTTTGGAAGAGGGAGGTGGAATACAGGACCCTTCCCCAGGGGGGGGTGGAAGGACACCATCCCCTCCCAGCGGGGCAGCTCTTGGGGAGCCCAGAGACCCCCCAAAAAAACCCCAA
>NW_010299425.1:0-203 GCF_000700745.2 Antrostomus carolinensis | reverse complement strand
CCCTTCCAGCTGGGTGGTGACACTGATCCCCTTGGCTACCTACGCCCTGCTCCTGCTGGCCGTGGGGCTCTCACGGGTCTTTGTCCTGGCCCACTTCCCCCATCAGGTGATCGGTGGCATCTTGGCAGGTGAGTGGGGCTGGGGGCAACGCTCAGTTCCCCCACTCAGGGTGTTTTGGGTACATTCCCCTCCCCTTAAACCCC
>NW_010299424.1:16081-26200 GCF_000700745.2 Antrostomus carolinensis | reverse complement strand
GAGAGGGACCCCACGCTGGAGCAGGGGAAGAATCTGAGGCGTCCTACCCCTGAGGAGGAAGGAGTGGCAAAAACAATGTGTGATGAACTGACCACAACCCCCGTTCCTTGTCCCCCTGTGCTGCTGAGGGGGAGGAGGTAGAGAAATTGGGAGTGAAATTAAGTCCAGGAAGAAGGGAGGGGTGGGGGGAAGGTGTTTTAAGATTTGGTTTTATTTATTATTATCCTACTCTGATTTGATTGGCAATAAATTAAATTAATTTCCCCAAGTTGAGTCTGTTTTGCTCATGACAGTAATTGGTGAGTGATCCCTCTCTGCCCCTATCTCAGCCCATGAGCCTTTCATTGTATTTTCTCTCCCCTGTCCAACTGAGGAGAGGAATGATAGGGTGGATTTGGTGGGCACCTGATGTCCAACCAGGATCAACTCACCCCAAGGAGGTTTCTGGAAATCTCTCCCCATCCTTTCTATCCTGGGAAACTGCATCAGTTGGGTATTCAAAAGAGAAGATATCCTGTGGCATATGCTATGGGGCACAGCCCCATAGGGAAAAGTGTCCAGTGAGTAATACAAATGGATAGTTTCCTGTCCATTCTCAGAGGACCTATTCCAGACTTGTAGTCTTGCCTTTTAAGCATTCAATAAATGTCTGGGATTTCTCCAGTGCTTTATACTCCAGTTTCCTATGGGAGAATGGACACTATTTAAAAACAAAACAAAACTCCTGCATATCTGTGGATGCAGAAGTTGTTACATTAATGTAATGTAATACATCTTCATGCAGATTGTACCTTCCATGTAATAGCTGTGGGGTCAAGTGAATACTCTAGGACAAAAGGCATATTGTCCCATCCTCGTCTCAGGAAAAAGTCCTTACACACTTGGAGTTCTCAGGGATGGTCCTTAACCAATTATTCCATTGAGCAGAGCAGGTCATTTGTTGATGTGCTTCTCTTTTGCGTTGCTAATTGCTGGATTCATTATTTTGTTTTTGGGGGGCCATCTGTCCATGGTTAGAACAGCTATGATGAAAACAGTTTGGAAATTATAAGAGTTCAGCAAATAAGAAAGGCTGATCTACAGTAAAAACAATATATGTTGAGAATAAGCATGAATAGTGACATCGTTGTGTGATTATGGTGAGAATATACCATAGACTGTATTTATCTCTGTGGTGACACCTTTGCTATATGACTTCTGCAGAGTGGATCTGGATATTGGACGCTACCTTCTTAGCTACCCTGTGACAAGTGTGACAGTATGTAGCTCTTTGTGAATACTGTGATGATAACAGAGCGGCTTCAAGGTCTCGCATATAAAAACCACAGATAACTCTGGTAATCTTATGGAGGATATGAACTTGTGTCCAGTGAGCTGCTGAATATGAGCTCAAGATTCAGTGTACAATAATAGTGTGAGAAATATTGTGTATATAATTTTCTTCGGAGCCATTTATACTCTATGCATTGATCAGTGGTTGCATTTTAATGTGAGTTCCAGACTTGTTTCCACCAAAGATTTCAAAGACTAGGTTTGTTGCACTGGTGCTTTCTGTGAGGCCGTGTGATTTACCTGTTCAGGTTATGAGTAGGCTCTGGCTGTGCCAGTGCTATTGCAGTATAATTGGTAGTGCCTACACCTAGGACAGCTGAGGGGTCCCAGTGGAAATACACCTGTAAGTCCTCAGTGTCTGCCTATAAGAGGGACATGTCTCTTTAATCAAAAAAGTGGGGTTTTTGCTTGTTCAATATTTATATTTTATAATATAAGCTGCACAAAGCTTATCTGAAAATCTTTGGTCATTGATTTTAATGAACATGCAAACTGTGTAAAAAATGAGAGGCACTTGAAGTTGTGAACATTTTTCCTTCAAGAGAAGCAGAGTCAGTCTGTGAAATAAATTTTCTCATCTGGCTTCTACTGTTTGTGCTTTCTAAGTTCACAGTGGCTTATTTTTTTTCCCTCTAATTATTTTAGCACTTTGAGCAATAAAGGTTCTTGTAAAAAAAGAATAAATGCACAGTAAGGGAATAGTTTTACTGTTCTGTGTGAAGAGTAGATTCAATGTTCACTCATTATCCCTCCAATTAGGATGACCCCTGTATGTGTTTGAAGTCGAAGGGCATCAGAAGGCTAATTGCAGTCAGTTATATTCATGGGGTTTCAGTCTTTCATGCAGTTGAATCCCTGATAATTTCAGAACAAGTCGCGGGCCTGCAGCATCCTATGAGGCCAAAATTAGGTGTGTTAGCCATGTAGGATGCTAGGCTGAAAATCGGTGTTGTGAGAAAAGATAAATGATGGCTCTTCTAGAGGGGAATATTTACCTTCATGGAAGTCTTCAGCCATCACTTTAGATATTAAACATATATAGCTGTAAAAAGGAGCTTAGATTCTGGTTTCCATCAAAATATATTGGTCTTCTACAGACAATGTTAATAAGTTTTTGCTTTTAAATGCAAAGTAACTTGAATGGAATTGTTGTTTTTCCTATAGGACTTAGGCTTTGTAAGAAACTATATTTCCATCCAGAAATAAAAGTAATTTTAGTTCATATAGCACATATATCATCACTATATTCCAGAACATTGCAAACTCCATTAAGGAGTGCTCAGTTAGCTTTCTGACTTTTCTAATGGTGCTGGCTAATTGTCACCTTAATGTCCATAACCACTGTTGGTGTAAATCCGGCTTGAAGAATTGAAACATCTTCTTTTCAAAATGCTAAAATAATAACATCCTCTTCTCTCTCCCTCACTTGAAAACAAGTTCAAAGCTACCTGGTAAATTTAGGTCAAATTCAGTTACCAGTCAGACGATATTGTTTTTTTGGTGAATAAGCTGTTAATTAAAAAAACCCAAACTTGCTTGGTTCAGACCTCCCACCCAAGGATGGGATATTCTCAAAGGTCTTGCCAGTGAAAGGTGATATAATTCAGAACTGTGACCAGCATGCATAGTGCTGCTGCAGACCTGATGAATAATGCACAGTGGTTCATAGGGAGCTTTGTTAAAAGGAGAGATAAATGTGACAAACACATCACTGTTCTCAAAGCTCCCTATCTTGTTACATCAGAGAAAGCAATGTTCTGGTTTACACCAGTGCCCATATTTTCTTTCTGTTATCAAAGCTCTGATCAAGGGAATCCGTGGGAATTCAGGATGCTGAGCACCTGAAAGCCTCTAACAAAAGATCTGATTTAGTTTCCCCTGACAGCAAATCTGTGCCAAGACCCTGCTTATGAATTTGCCCACAGAAAGACATTTTTCTGTTTTACTAGAAAATCTAAATTTAATTTCATTTCAAAAAAGTGGCTTGATTCTCAATGTGAGCATTCTTATTCTGGTTTGACTGCCTTTTCCCCAGGTTAGCTTATGTAGGTTTGGAAGTGACCCAATCTAGATCAGATTAAGTTTTGTAATGGCATAAAAGGAATTATACCTGTGGTGTTAGTTCAACTACGCTTCATGCTAATAAGAGTATTCTACATAGAAATCTTTTCCACATGGCAGTCTCTCTCTTCTTTTTAGGATCAGTGTAGACTCATGCGTAAATGCTTCCTGAGGGCTTGGTGAAAAATTTTCACTGTTGCTTTGTGGAGAAGTGTGGATTTTCAATGACAGACTTTGTTTTATTTGTTTAACTGGAATATCTTTTTCCCATTAAAAAATGTTGACTTGATTATTACATTGAAATTTTCTCCAAAAACGGCAGGGCTATCTGCATAATTCAGTCAGTCCCCACTGACTTCATATGAAGCAGAGGAGCCACAACTCCTGCAGAACTGGCAGAACGGTCTTTGCACGTGGTCGTTACCTCTCTGATTTGCAATCCTTCTATCTGACAATTTGCCATCACCAGAAGCACGAGTTTACTGTTTCTTTGAAACAAGATTTTTACTTTCCACATGGTGATGCCCTAGGCTTGATGTATAAGTCTGGAAGCTTTTTCAGAACATGAAAACAGAATTCCTTCTGGAACAAATGTGGAGAACCAACACAGCTGTTGCATAGCTGTCTCCTGTCTATTTGAAGCCATGATGGTGAGACCCTGTGCCCGAGCAGATTAGCTCTGCTGAGAGGCAGCGAGTGTCAGGGTCAGCACCGGCTGTCTCGCCTCACTTTACTGCTCATTCAGGAGTGAGTTTGCCCACCCTTGCTTCTGACAGGACAAGGAAGGAGCAGTTTAGGACCACAGCATGTAAATTATATGCATCAGAGTATTTATTTGACCAGCATTCAATGTACCTGCTTATACAGAATTGCAGACTAGAAAAGAGTGGATTGTTTCACTGTCCTTCTCAAATGCAGATGTAGCGTGTCTTTCATTACGGATAAAGGTTTATCTCTACCTGCCTTTGTCAGATGTTTCTTCATCTTTTCAGTAAGAGACTGACTGAATTAACATCAACAGCTTTCCTAAGGATGACAAAGTTCTGTCCAGTGCAGGCAGAGAGAAAAAAAAAAGGTTATGGTCCAAAAAGTGACATCAGACAGGTTGCACAGATACTGAATTTTCATGGTGTGGTTTGGCTTCACCATGCTTGGAATTTCCTGAAACCACAGATGAGCCATTAGCTTTTTAAGAGTAGTTTTGAACTCTCTAGGCCTTCATAAATCTTCTTCCTGCTACAGAGGGCAAGTAGCAAAGAATTCCCATTTAAACACATAGAAGAGAGACACTGCAGTATCTGTGTTATTTTGTGTGCACCAGGTTTGTGTCTCTGTGACTTACTATCCTCTTTCGCATTTAAAGGGTCCTTAATCAGATGACTGTAATGAAGTGGATGCTTTCACCTTCCACATAGCCATACAGAAGCATTTAATTGTCAGTGTGAGCAGAAGTAGTTTGATCAGTTTCCTATAATTAGTACTTCAAAATTCACTACTTGGAGGAGATGCATGGGGCTTGGGGAGGTAAGAAAATAATATTTTGCTGTGGAAAGGCTATAGCAGAGCTGTTGCCTTTGGAGAAATCTTCATTACTTTTCACCTGCATCATTGTAACAAGAATGAAAGCAATCAAATATTTCTTCCTGGGTCAGGTAATGATCAGCTGTTCCTTTCTTTATTGTACCAATAGCTTGCATGTGATCTTGCATGCACGCAGCTGAGCTGCAGCTCTCAGCTCTTCACCACAACCTGTCTTCAAGATGAGGTGAAGAGATAGGAGCAATACCGTACATTGAGGAAATTTACACTATAAAAAGTGTATGCTGCTCTGTTTAGATGAGTTTATTTGTTGTTAATTGTATTTCTGTATTTTCATGAGAAGTCTTGAAGTCTTAGATAAGCCAAAAAACAGAGCAGCACAAAACCCTACACAAACAAACAAACAAACAAAACAGAGAGGTGTTTGGCTTAAGTTCTTAACCTAGGGACATGTTGACAAAGCAAGTCTAACTGCTGAAACACACAAAGAAATGGCATTATGACATACATATATGTGAATCATGAAAGAGAAGCACTCAGATCTTCCTCACTGGCTTTCTTATTAATCATTCCTGCCTATGAGCAATGTAACAGGCAACAAAGCTTTTTGTGAAGCCAGTGCTTCCTGTCTAGTTGAAGCTAATGTCTTCAAAAGAAGCATTTCCTGTCAACTGGTGTTATCTTTTCAAAATGTGGATTTGTTGTGGTTTAATTTTGGTGACAAGAAAGAGGAGCCTGATGCAAGCTGAATGGTCTGTAACCTAAGTTTTTTTTAATGTGTACTTCCTGCACAGGTATACACCAGCTCCAAGCTGGAGGACAGCATTTAGTTTGGTGAGTTCCATTTACCTTTATTGAACTTCATGAGGTTCCTCCCCAGCCATTTCTCCAGCCTGTCTAGGTCTCTCTGACTGTTGGGACAACCACCTGTATCAGTCACTCCTTTCAGTTTTGTATCATGTGTGAAATTACTGAGGGTGCACTCTGCCCCATTGTCTAGGTCATTAATGAAAATGTTGCACACTGCTGCATCCAGTATTGACCCCTGGAGCATGGTTCTGGTCACTGACCTGCAACTGGACTTCATGCTACTGCTCACAACCCTCTGGACCCAGCCCTATAGCCAGTTTTCAATCCATGTCACTGTCTACTTATGCAACTCCATACTTCATCAGCTTGTCTGTGAGGATGTTGCAGGAGACAGTGTTAAAAGCCTTACTAAAGTGAAGATAAATAACATTTGCAGCTCTCCCCTCATCCATGGAGCAAGTCACCTCATCGTAGAAGGCTATCAGGTAGGTTAGGCATGTTTTCCCTTCGTAAATCCATGCTGACTACTCCCCAATCACCTTCTTGTCCTTCATGTGTCTGGAAAAGGTTTCTAGGATTAGTTGCTTCATCAGCTTCCCATGGGCTGATGTCAGGCTGACTGGTCTGTTGGTGCCTGTATCCTCCTTGAAGAGAGGAGTCATATTTGCTGTCTTCTAGTCTTTAGGGACCTCTCCTGATCACCATGACCTTTCAAAGGTTATTGAGAGTGGTCTTGCAATGACATCAGCCAGCTCCCACAGCACTTGTGGTGTGTCCCATCAGGGCCCATGGACTGCACTTATGTATGTACATTTTGTTTAAATGCTCCCTAATGTGATCCTCCTCCACCAAGGATAAGTCTTCCTTGCACTGGGCTTTCTCATAGTTTTCATAGACCTGAGATTGCTGAAGGCAAGTCACATCAGCAAAGACTGAGACGAAGAAGGCACTGAGTCACAGAGTGTATCACCCTTTTCTGTACCTTTGCAACCAGCTCCACTGCATGTTCAGCAGCAGGCCCTCATTTTCCCCTCATTTTTCTCTTTCTGATGTACCTGTAGAAACTTTTCTTGTTGCCCTTCACATCCCTCATCAGATTCAAATCCAGGCAGGCTTTGGCTTTCTCAACCCCATCTTTGCAAGCTAAGGGATTCCTCCTGGATCACCCAACTCTGCTTCAACCTTTTGTACACTTCCTTTTTACATTTGAGTTTAGTCAAGAGCTCCTTGCTTACCCGTGCAGACCCACGACCAGTTTTGCTTTGTACCCTACTGGTTGGGATGGACCATCCTTGAGTTCAGAGGAGCTGAAAACCAAGCAGCTATTCTGAACTCCTCTTCTCTCCAGGACTGTCTGCCGTGGGATTCTTGAAAGCAGATTCCTGAGCAAGCCAAAGTCTTCTCTCCTCAAGTCCAGGGTTGTGAGTCTGCTTTTTATTTTTTTCCCCTTCTTTTCAGGATCCGGAACTCCACCATCTCATGGTTACTGCAGACAAGCCTCACCCCAGCATTTACATCCTTGACCAGTTCTTCTCCACATCCTTAAAAATAAATGGAGGATGAAGAAAAAGAAAGTGAAGAACAGGTATGGAAAATATTTTTATCTTTCAAAATTACACATATATGTTCCTGATAACCTATAAAGTGAAAATAATTATGCAAATGTTCACAGAATTATGCTTCCAGATTTTAATAAATTCTCAGAATTCACAAAATGAGTGATTTGTGAAGTCCTCATGTACTGAAGGTACTGTAATTTCTCTTTTCAATCTGAAGCCAAGTCTCAACCTATCTGTAAAGCAGGTATGAGCAACTTTTTTCAACACAGACCAAAGAGTTGGGTGAAAAGTCTGATGTTTTGGACAGATCAGAGAAATTGTTCTTGTAGGAAAAGAACTGGCAGTACAAGCCAATGATTTTAGTAATGAATTCTACAGATTCAACTTATTAAATGTATTCTGTTACTCAGTGAATGTGACATTACAATTGGCTCCTACAGAGTTTGGTGTGACCCGTGGCAGGCACAGGTTTTGTCACTGTAACTCTGAAAGGGTAAAGCTTTGTGCTGGTGCAAAAGAATGCAATTTTCCTGTGTGGGTTACCACAATACTTTTTTCTCATCTCTCAGTTTTCCTGTTTCAGTCTGATGGTAAAGATCACTGTGTCACTCTGCAGAGTCGCATGTGGACACCAGGACAGATACATCACCTGTGCTGCCGTTGAATTTCAGCCTCCTCCTGTGGAATGAAGGTAAATATCCTCAAATTTTCTTGTCCAAATGCTCAAAGGACTTTTGTATTTAAATCAGTATGTCTGATAGAGATCAAATGTTTTCTTGTCCAAATGCTCAAAGGACTTTTGTTTTTAAATCAGTATGTCTGATCACCTGTATTGCTTTTATGGACAGTGCTTGCAGTGAAAGAGAGAAATGCCTTCTGCAAATTACGCCACTAGAATCACATCTATCCATTTGCTACATAAGGAAATTTAATTCCTCACCTTTGTCATCTCAGTCAAGCCTAGCTTGCTTACTTATATTAGCTAGATACCTTCACTTTCCTGTGACAGCAAGACCCCTTGTCTAATATTGACCTACCTAGCATTTGTCACAGTAGCAGTTTAATCACAAAAGATAGAGTTTTTAATGAGCTGTTGTCATTGCTTAAATCAGAAAGCTGATTTAGGACATCATTCTTTCTATGTATTACTCTTCTGTTAATAATACACTCAGTCATTAGAAATGATTCCAGACTGCTGGGAGGAAAGCTCTATTGACCTTTGGGGAAATTCAGAGCCAGACCTGGACTTTGTAGCTAACAGGACTTCTAAATTCCAAGTAAAACAAAGTGAAAAAAAGCATCACTTAAAAGCATGTGATGGGAATAAAAAGGAGCACATCTATCTGAATACGAAACACAGCGCTTCTTCCAAGAAACAGATGATGAGAAGACAAAGAACAGAGGAGAACGAGAACGTCAAGAACAAAGGTAAAGTCTGTTAATAATGTGAAAGATGTATGCATTACTGAATAGACAGCCTAACAGATTTCATGTCTAAATTAGAGATTTGTGTTTGTATGCTAAAAGTTTTTCTTTTCTATCCTGCCATTTGAAGTTGGGAAGTATGGACAGTTCAAGGTAGGTTAAAGTTGGAGATGTGCAGCTCCAACAGGTAAGTAATATGTGATCTAATAATTTCTGTTGATGCCACATCAGAACAGTCATTATATTTCGACTTCTCTTCAGACTTCTCTTCTTACTTCACAAGTAATCCTGACTTGTGCCTAATCAATAAGCCCCTACAATGAGAGAAGGCTCAAAGGAGATGGGCAAGTGCAATGTTCACATGAAGTATGCAGTGACTGAACATGACTGTCAGAAAGAAAGTTGAACTTAATGTTAAGGGGACCAGAGAGGGACCTTTTTTTCAGACTAACAGTTGTATCTGTTGGCTAGATCAACTGGCTGTTCCAGTTGAGTGAATCAGCTGATTGTGTAACTTTTTGTCCCTGAGTTAATCCAGAGTGTGAATGCCCTCCTGAGTTAGCCAGCCCAGCATGGGGGGAGTGTATACGTGGCTCAGCCTAACATAGAGTACAACCACTGACCAGCTCACAAAAATAGCTTTGACGAGAGCAACAGGTTTGAGCTACTTAAACCCACATATTCCTTCCTGGTGCCACCCAGCGTTGCAATTGTGAGGATATCATAGAACCTGGCAGTGAGAATCACATTTGTAGTGTGATTCAGCTGCGTATTGAAGTCTCTATATTCTGCTAAGTGTAATTTGCACTTGTGTTGTGCTTTCAACACATAGCTGTTTCATTCTGCTAAATCAGAATCCCATGTAACATCACATATCTTCAGATAAGTAAATTTGGTATTAAATATAAAATTATGCATGTGTGGAATATCAAAAAGAACCTGCTCAGATAGTGTTGGACTCTGACACGAGCACAGGCTGAGGTAATATGGTGCTTTTTATACTTATACGGATACTGCAGTTCCATAGAAATTGTATTTTTAGAACTGATCCCATTGACAAAGTCTCAACTTTCTCATGTTTTTGTTCTTTTTCTTTTTGTTAGATTCTCCTGTTTCATGTACTATCTGCTGGATTATTGTGATTCTAGGGATCCTCTCCTTGGCGTTGCTGGGAACAACAGTGGGTTTTATTATCAAGGGTAAATAAATCTCCCCCATTGAAAATATTTTATTTTAATGTAGAACTTTGTCAGGGAGCAAAACAGAACTCCTGAAATCTTCTCAGAGGTCCAAGAAAAGTGTGGAAGTACCTTATCTCTCTTAAAAATTACTCGCTTCTTTTTTCTGAGGTTTTTAAATGGTAAACTTTGTCTAGTTAGACCTGCCCTCAGCA
>NW_010299424.1:1348-16070 GCF_000700745.2 Antrostomus carolinensis | reverse complement strand
AGGAATAAGAGAGTAAGGCGTGGAAGATATCAAAGATGCCTTTGAAAGGGCAACTGGGTAGACTTTCAGTGTGTGGCAAGCACACTGTGTTGAGTGCTCAGCCATTCAGGAACATTCACATCTTGATGAATACAGCTGTAGGCTGGAGGACACAACTTGAAGGTCCATTTCTTTTCTGTGCTGTACAGCAAGAGAATGAACCCTGAGGAGTTCAGTGGCCATCCATGGGCCAGCAGAACCAGCTGCTCACCTGTTAGGAAGGAAAAAGGAGGGTGCTTCAAACTGCAAGACCTCCATGACTAGCAGCTGTTATGAAATTATTCCTGTTCCTAGGATGTTTAAAGCTTTTGAACAGCTTGCCATGAAATGCTACAAAGCTGAGGTTCCAGCAAGTGTAGGAATTGCAAATGGTGTTTGTACCAAGCAGCAGCACTTCAGAAATGTGCTGCAGAACGTGCCCTAGCAGCAGCCAGTGCTAGCAGTGGAAGCTGTATGGAAATGGGTGACCTGCCAGAACCCTGTCAGGTGCAAGGGCTTTGCCTGTCCTGTTGGACAGAAGGAAACATGGGCCAAAGATGAAGTTTATATGGAGAAGACAGAACACAAGTGGGAGGGGAAAAGTGAAACAGTAAAAACACTGGGAAGGAAAAGGAAGGTCTCAAGAGACCCCTATTGCTCTCCCACCTATTCCAATCTGGAAAATGGATGCCCATTACAGAGCCCCTCAGAGACTCTGATGCAGGTAATTACATGGTCTTTGCAAGTCTCAGAAGAGCTCCAAGGGTGGCATTACTGTAACTGTGGGTGTATTTGTGAAATCTGTTTGTGATGAACTATGACTATGAACGGGAAGAGAGATGTATGACTGTTTTGCAGGCTGTTCCTGTCCACGCTGCCCTGAGCAGTGGATAGCCTACAGAGGGAGCTGCTACTCCTTCTCCAAGGAGAAGAAGGACTGGCGTTCCAGCCAGGAATCCTGCTGGGTGCAGGGAGCTCATCTCCTGGTGATCGGTGATGCCAGGGAAATGGTGAGTGCTTTTGCAGTGGCAAGGGCAGAGGGCCTTCGGCAGGCAGGATGGTAGGACTACGGGGCAGCAGGTCCAAGGCACTGTACTGCCCTGCTCTTCCCCGCTGTGAGGAAGGGAGAGTGTAAAGGGTCTTTGCAAGGCCCTGGGACCCACTCGGTGCCTTCCTGCATCCGGCAGAAGCAAGGCTTTCCCTTGACCCCTTTGCAAGAGGGACTCTCTTCCCTCTGCCTGCCTCCACGGAGCTTGTCATGGGCTCATCCTCAGACCCCACAGTCGAGGGGCTGTCTGGCACTCCAAAACTCTGCATCTCATGGAACAGGTCCTCATAGGAAGGAAGGGCGTGGGTGTTCAAAGGACATTGAGAAATTACCCCCAAATTTCCTCCCTCACACAGGCCCCTTTATTTCCCTCTCAGAAACGAGGACTTAACTGGGTTTCTCTGAGTCTACTGATCTCTCCCTGCCTCTCTGTCCCTCCTAGGACTTCTTCCAGATGATGCACACCAAATACTACTGGATGGGTTTGCAGAAAAGCACTGATGGTGACTGGGTCTGGGAAGATGGCTCAAAACTGAGTGGCAAAAAGTGAGTATGGTGTTTCCTTTTTATTTTTAGACAAAGTAAAGGGCTTGAGAGCCTTCCCATGCCCTTAACCCTTTTACATTAAATGTCCCATCTGTAGTCAATGGAAGTCGACCAACAATGAGCAAAGCTGCTAAGGGATGTTCAGAGTGGCTGCAGGCTCTAGCAGCTCCAGAGCTAAGGGATTCCTCCCACCCAGCTGCTGGAGCCCAGTCTGGTGCACCCAGAGACCTGGGAGTCTCTATCCCAGGCTGATGGACATAGCTGCAGACACACAAAGCTGCTGCTTTCCCATTTTCAGATTTAACCAGTAGTGAAGCAGAGCCTGTGTCCCAGAGACACAAACACACAAGCAAGCAAAGGACTCTGTCACAGCTGGCTACACAGCCTGACACAGGCAAGTCACTGCCTTCAGCAGCACCCACATGTAATGCTGCCAGGACTCACATAAAGCACAACTATAGGCAGAAGAGTCCCCTTTCTTCTCTTGGGCTGCTCAGATTTGAAGTTCACTAGCGAAGGCACACACACAATGCTTTCTAGGTTCACAAGCACCCACATTCACAGATCTCCTGAGCATCAGCATGGCACCTCTCCACCTAATTCTTGATGGTCCATCAATTAGTGGCTGAAAACTTTTGGTCTTTGGCATTGCCTCTGCTATTTTATGTGCACCAGGTTTGTGTCTCTGTGGACTTCTGTTTAATCTTTTCCTCCTTATTATCTCCTTTTGCATCGAAAGGGTCCTTGATTGGATACAATCAAGCAGAGGCTTTGGATACAAGCAGAGGCTTTCACCTTCCACATACCCTTACGACAGGTTTAAACTGTAATACTTGATACTTTCTGTCCCAGGATCTCCAAATGCCATAAGTGGAACAGCAAAAAGTCCCTTATGGGACAGGACTTTTCTGTCTTTAGCGATGGGAAATGGAGACCCCAAAATTAGACTTTCTAACTGAAAGTCTCACAGTGAACTCTGGGCATAGTAAACCCATTGACAGACCTTCTATGTCTCAGGATGAGTCTTCCTTGACAGGGGGTCATGAAGTCCAGCTGCAGTGAGTCTTCTACCTCCAAAACTGTGAAGTGTTCTTGTCCCTGACAAAGTGGGGATCCCTCTCTAATGTTGCCCTGCTTGCGTGCTCTGCCCATGTCTCCCACAGGGTCCTGACCAACAGCCCTGCGCAGAATTGCGCCGTTCTGCTGGAAGGTGCCATCCGTGCTTCCAGCTGTGAAGTCCTTGCCCCATGGATCTGCGAGAAATCTCTTCAGTGATCTCTGTGGACCTTGTGTTAGGAAGCATCCTTTGGAGAGCTGTGCTAAGCCTTGGTCCCTGTGCAGGTGACTCAGGAAGCTTCTCTGAGAGTGCGTGGCTGTGCTCCTCACTGCTGTAGTAGTGCATGAATGCAGCTGCAGACGAAGCCCTGGCATGAGCACCTGCAACAGGAGACCTGAGTGCTGCTCCTGGCTCCATTCAGGATCCCACCAGTGATGTTCATATTCATAGCCATCAGACAGTGGTAGATGAACTTCAAAGTGCTAGAGAAGAGGAAGGAGAGATTTCTCTAAGTCTCTCTCAGTCATTTTCAGGGGTATCTGGGCACTGTCACTGGAATGCTGACCTGGCATCAGAAATCCTAGGGAGAGATGGGATTGTAATCTGTGAGCTCATGCAAGCTCTGGGTTAATTTCTCTCTTGTGAACGTTGGTGACATATACCAAGGCTGAAACCTAGCCTGAAGCTTGAGGTTGGCTTGCTTTTGCAACTGATTGGATCAGATGACATCCAGAAGTCCATTCTAACCTAAATTATTCTGTGCTTTATGTTTGTACCTGGAGGAAACTGGAGCATGGCTCCCAGTGTTACATCACTGTGTAACTAGCAGTGAAGGAGTAAACCTACTACCCTGCTGAGATGAAAATAAACATGAGTTGCTTCTAACAATTTCTTCAGTAGTGACTTTTTCTGTTTCCCTCCCCAGTATCAGTTTAGTACATTGGGTGATTGATAAATGAGCAGAAAGGAAGCTGGTAGCATGAACAGAGTCAGGAGGGCAGGAGGTACCCTACTTTCCTTGCAATAACGCTGCAGAAGAGCATCTCCTGTTGCACAGGACAAGATACAGCTGCAGCTATTAAACAGGCTCCTACCCCAGCTCTGCCTGAATGATCACAGACTGACAAACAGCAAGACAGCTGTCCTTTAACTGATAAAATTGAAGTTCTAGCATATCACCTAGGATGCTTAAGATGATAAAACAGTCGCTGTTGCCATGTTTATCTGAAGAACTTTTCTGAAAATCTCATGTATAGCACCCTTTTGATGTTCAAATATGTAAAGGTCACTTAAATATATGCAAGAGTAGTAAATTATTCTTTTCCTGTATTCTTCACAAGTATTTTAAAGAAAGTTAAATTCTCATTGTACCTTAGCTTGGATTGGTATTGATTTTCTCTCTTATTTCTATTTATGCAAAAAATGCTCCAGTCCTGATTAGCTGGCTTACCATAGGCAGTCCACTCCTAACATCTCTGTACCCCACAAACCCTACTGATTTTTCCCAGGTGGCATGTCCAAATACTGTCCATACCAAAGGCAATCCCCTTTTCCATGTATCTTTATCATCAGAGCTTTAATTTACTGCTCTCTGCCCTGCATGGTTTTCTTTCTCATTTTGGAATGGCGTGCTTGTGCACCACCTTACAATGGATTGCCAGTTGCCAGTGCCAGTCTGCTGTGCCCAAAGTCCTTTCCTGTGCTCTGTGGCACTCTGCATAGCTCCAGCATGGCAGCAGGCCAAGGAAAATCTTGTGAAAATTTACAACATACAACCCATAACAATGAGTCTTTTCTTTACTAATTTGAAAGTCTGAAGGGTGCCCTCTGCTATTCAGAATTAATACAGCAACAACAGATGTCCCCATGTGAAGAGAATGCAATCCCTATATTTACATTACAGTGATAATGACATAATAACTTTGCTAATTGTACTTATAAATTACTGAGTTAAAAAAGACAGTTTTGTAAAACTGCAGTTTTGTTTCAGGTAAGTTTCGGGGATGGCAACACATTCTTGGTCAGAGTACAGTCCATGAGGTGTGAGCAGAGAAAAATGGAGAAATCTCTACAGAGAGTGCCATAGGGCAAACGTGGGGATCATCACATCATAGATGATGATATGCGGGGCACTGTTATCAAGTAGCTACCCCACCATCCAAAGCAGCAACCTGAGGAGATGAGAAGGGCATGGACCCCCCACCAATCCTGGTCTTCACTGACTTTATATGGAAGGTGAGGGCACACAGGCTATTGGAAGGTGCAACACAACATGTAGGGCTGGGAGCTTAAGCATTGCTAGTGGGTTAAGTGAACACGAGAGGAACCATAACTAGATATCTGTATGTCAAAGGAGTATTTGTTTGAAGAAGAAATCCTTCTTTCAGTGTGTCTGGAGCACTCTTTAGACAGACTTTGTATTACCTTTAAGTGACAGGGAGTCTAGAAATCTCTCCAATGTCTTTCTTAGTCCCAGATCTACAAACTCTGAGGCTGTACGATGTGCAGTCTCTGCTGGTGGCATGCTAAAGGGCCTTAGATTACAAGAGAAGAAGGTAAGACATATAGCCAGTTAGCAGAAGTGGGAGGACAAGAAAGACTGCTCTGTCACCCCATCCCTGCTGCAGCATGCTCAGTCAAGGGGACCCCATGGAGGACAGGGGAAGTGGCACTTTCCCTGCAGCTGGCTGGACATGTTCATCTTCCAGAAGGTGGGCTGGGGCAGGCAGGGGGGCTCACAGCAAGCAGGAGCCCTGAAACCAGAGCAGGGCACGCTGATTTGCTCTGGGTGCAGACCTCTAGCACAGCCTCATGCCTTCTGGGGGCTGAGGAGGGTGCTTATTGCTTATTTAATGCAGGGTATCACTGAAAAAACTGCAGAACTGGCCCAGAGAAGGACCAGCCTGACAGGGTGGAGAACACAAAGGAGATTTTACCTCCCCTCAGCAACTGAAATCTGAGTCTCTTTTGTTTTCAAGGTTATCTTCTCCTTGTTTGTTATTTTGTGCTTTTACAAAGTCTGCTTTGGGAGATGGATGCCTTTGGGCAAGTTGTCTTCCAGAATGAAGGAGGAGTCCTTTGTCTCAAGGCTTGGGCCGACAAAGGCTTTTAAAACAGCATTGTTAAAGGTTAGGACAGTGTTACTGATACCGCCCTTGTCCTTACCTTGCCTCTGCCTTCCAGAGCTCTCAGTATGGCAGCCATGAGTTCTTCCTTGTGCGAAGCCTTACCCTCTTTGTCTACTAACCCCCATTTCCAGGACTGTGAAGCAATACCAGGATGTATTCATGTCTGACAGTGCAAACTACAGCAGCAACTACACCTCATGGGCTTTCTCTTAGGAGGGTATTAAGTGTATCTGCCTTGTTTTTTGTCTGTTGTATACAGACTTCTGTGATGGAGCAGAGCCTGGTATGGTTGACCCATCTGCCCCTTCCATGCTGAATCCCTACAAACTCCAAGACAACTAAGTGTACCCAGAGAAGCAAATAAGGAACTGTTTATTTACGTGCCTTTTATAGTAAGATTAGAAGAGTTAACAATACCAGATGTCTTCCAATTTCAGATTTCAAATAAAACAGCATGGCATAGGACACAAGGCTGCTTTCGGAACAGAAGACCTTTATTCCTCTGGCTACACATAAGGACTAGCTCATATTTGTGAACAAAGGGCTTTCTAAAGCAAAGCCCTCAAAAACGAAGTCGAGAACATCATGCTACGAAGAATAATACTGAGGGATATGAAATATCAGAGAAAAAAAATCCTACAGTAGTTGTAGCCCCTCTGCCTTGTTAAAATGCTCATCTCAATTGTCTTGAAATTATTTGAAATTATTTAGAAATTATTTAGAAATTTTCAGCAGCCATCACAGCAATCTTCCAGGATTTTTTGTGCCTTACATGAAAGAAGAAACAGCAGCTTCAGCCCTACACTGCACACTGCAAGTCACTCTCCAATCAGAGAACTCTTCCATGACTGTGCTTATTGTATGGATACAAAGAGAGTTTATTTTAGAAGCCAGATCAGTTCAGAAGCAATTAATCAACACTTTGCAAATGTTACTCCTTCGTGCTCATTAATTGTCTTTAATAGCTATTCACTTTAAATTACAAAAACTAACACAGCATGTGAGAAAAACAGCAGAGGTCCTTTTAATACCTTGTGATAAATACTGTTGTTTTCTGTATTTTTTTCCTAGCAGAATGTAATGAAAATCAGGTAGGATTCTTGGCACGTAAATTCTTGTCATCTGGGTGTTTTTTCAGCCTCTGAGGAGCACTTTCTTGTTTAATATGTACCTCATGAATATACAAGTCTTTCCTCAGCACATGAAATTTGTGCCCTATTCTCCCTGTAGAGTCTGAGGAATGAAAGGAATGGGTTTGGGTTACTTCTGCAGATTGTATCACTTGTGACTTTTCCATAATCAACTATGAGATCCATAAACTATACTGACAGCACTGGAGGGGAGGGAAATTGTTTGGGCTCTGCAATGAAAATCAGTGTTTACACATTCTGAGACAAAAATAAATATTTTAGCACAGCCTTTTCTTAAAGGCACTGTGCATTACTGAGCTGCTCCACCGGTTGTCAGAGGGATGGGGACAGGGAAAGGGCATGGCTGTGCTGAATAACAGTATATGACCCTCAGTCCCACTCCCCTCAGTGCTTCAGGGAGCACAGACATCAAAATGCATTTTAAGAAGGAAGCGATGTGAGAAAGATGGTGAATGAGAAAAATTGCTCCTGACCCAGGGGAGGGTGAGCTACAAAGGAGGATTTATACAAATTTATTTCATGTTTTCTAAAGCAGTTTCATGGGTGCTATTGTTACAAGAATTGTGCTACCACAGACATCAAGGAAATGGGAAATTGTTCTGTCACCCACTTGCTTGTTATTTGTAATTTTGCAAGACTGACATCTAAACCCTGGTATTTTTTTACAATACTCTTTCAGGCATTATGCCATCTGACAATCTCTCCCAATGACTGACTTGGTGGAAACCTTGTTAGCTTTCTGTTCCATGCTGCCTGCAGTATGTTAAATGCCTAAAGGGAGCTGAATTCTTCTTATGGTATTTGATACAATTTGGAGCAGTCCTGCTGTGTACATAGTTCCAGGGGAAAAAACCCTGGTGAGAAAAAAAAAAAAAAGTTAGAATAATCCAGTTCTTTTTTAAGAACTTGTATCTGAGGTCTATTTTTTAAAAAAAATAATATTGATTACAAAGACAGAAGAGAACTTTTCACTGTGATCTGAATTCTTTGGACCACCTGTGCTAGTTAATGCTGTGCAGACATGTCCACTGAAAGGGTGTTTCCTTGGAATGTAGTGGAGGATGCTCTCAGGAGCTTTTAACAGCCACCTGTTAATAACCTGATATATTTTTCAGTGGTTTTCAATGGATGAGGTTTTGAGGGCTGTGAACACCCTGACATGGTGACATATTTCAGACTCAGACAAGTGTCTCATATCTGTTGTTTTGCTGGCCAGTTAGACCTTTCATGAAATACCAGTTCAATCAGAACATGATTTTTCCATCTAGTTCCCAGTTTCCTTTCTAAATCTTGCATCATTTCCCAGCTGGTCCATTGACAGCACAAAAGCAAAGAAGCAGCAACCTTGCTTTATGTTCTTTCGAGTTGGCTGTCCCCAGGTGTGATCTACCCAGCTTAAAATCCAGCATTAATCACCTCTCAACAGCATTTTCCAGCCTGATATATATGAAGATGACTGAAATGGGAAGTGAAGGAGGGTGACACCACCCTTAGGCTGAAGCATTTGTAATGGAGACCTCCAGACAACCACCACAAAGATTTCTTGGGTTCATTTTGACTACTGCAAGAAAAAAAGGAAATTTTTCACTGAACTTTGGAGAGGAACAGATTTTCTTCTTGGAAACAAAGCATTTTGGCTGTTGGATAGGCAAAATATCCATTTGTTCCACTACTCATGGTTCTGGTGTGGGGTGGAACTTTCAACTTGATTTTCAACTGAGAGCTTCTGAGAGTAGGTGTTATTTTATCCAGCTATTTTGGAAAGAAGAAAAAATACCATGTGCATAAAATAACCCTGCCTTATCAACCTCCTACAGCAGCAGATGTGAATGAGCACCATTCTGCCAGACCTGGCTGTTCTTAGCACTTTGAACCTTTAAAATATGCTTAGCAACAGTAATTAACTAACAGTGAGTAAATGATTTGAAATAAACTTCCAATTAAACATAATATTTCTGCAGACTCGTATTGTGGTATTTTTAATTAACTAATTTTTATTTTTCTTCATCTGGTTCAGCGGAAGGCTAAAATAATTCCCTTTTAATGTTTTTTATTACTCCTTGACGGGAGCCTTGTCAGTTGTCTTCAAACAATGTACACAGGTGAGTCAGACCTGCTAATTAATTCTGTTCTTCTGGTTTTGTTTGCAAATTATAACAAAATGAGATCATTATGAAATTCATTAATATCTCCTTGTACAAAAAGTAAATTGAATAATATTTGCTAATAATGCACAGGTTTGGCAGAAGGTACTTCCAAGTATTTTGACACAAATTTATTTGATTGTGTTAAAAAGATGTTACAGTCTCCAGGAAAAAAAAAAAAAAATAAAAAGAGTGGCTTAGAACAGTCTTTAACATAAAGAAAACCCGAGTTTTGTCAAATTGCTTGTTCTTATGGCAGAGAAGGAGAGAGATTTTTAAGCTGGTGCTTACATACAAGGCAAGATGTTATTGTCAGTTGCCTCTGTACAGCTCTATCAATCTCAGTGCCATGAATGTAGCCTAGAGCAGAATCTTGTCTCTACTTTTGGATGCAGAGCCTGCTCTCATAGAAACCAGACCAAAGTAGTGCCAATGAAAACAGGATCAAGCATCTAATGTTTTATTCCAGTGTAAATCCTTTATGCCTCCTCTGATACTCTTTCCTATTCTTTAGAGACTCATTCCTACTTTCCCCAGGGGAGTTTATTAGCTACTGTCACTGTTACGTAGCTGGAAGGATAAGGTTATTCTCCTTTACACTGTAACCCCAGCAGAGTAAAATTTTGGTTACAACTTCTGGACTCACAGTAGCGAATCCTGCTAATGGTGGGGTCTTGGGTCCTGCACTAATGTGACTGAATCTGTCCCATTGGATGACTTTATAATCTCTTTTCCATGCTTTAGAGATTCACAACTCCTATATCTCATCAGGCAGACAACTAAATATCATGCATAAACAGTGGATATTTGAGTTCTTTAACTGAAATGTGAGTTTTTAATAGAAAATGCTTAGGATAACAATTGTCTGAAAGTGGAAAATCAGAATAGCTAGGGCGTCTCTGTCTCACACTGGGTTGGAGTAGTTCACCCTGTCTTTTTTTCTGTTCTTTTTAAGTAGTACAAAACTCCTCAGAAAACACACTGTCCCCAAACTGTAGCCAGTATATATAATTTTTCCTTTTATTTGATTATATAATCTAGCCTTCCATTTGTCTGCTTTTAAAACTCCCACACTACTCATGGCTTACATCTTTTATATTTTATATTATATTTATATGTGATTTGGAGACAGAAAATAATTTTAAAACTAACCTTATGATTATGAATTATCTTCAGTATTTCTGAAAGTGGATGGGTCCATGAAAGTGTTGAGCCAGTTCCAGCAGACAGAATCCCCCCACATCCTACGTCAGAGACCTGATGTTATTCTGCTTTTTCTACCCTGTAGCTGGCTAATCTGTGATTGTTTTCTACAGCTCAAAGAACAGCTGCCTTGCCAGAAGTAGGATGACCATTTTAGTATCAATAGTAATTGATACTAGTATCAATTTTAGTATCAACAGATAATTTTAGTATCAACAGTAGTCAATCGGTAGGCTGATTTGGAAACCTTTGGAAATGGAGGCTAGGCTTATCATGTGGTGAAACTGTCACTCAAAGAAAATGAGACCTGGACTGCTTTTCCAGCTTCAACACTTCAGATGGTTCTGGTATGTACTGGGAAAAACAAAGAAAGTACAAATAGCTGTTATGGGGAAAGCTCGCCCAGAGCTCTGAACTACGTCTGTTCCAAATGATTCAGGTATGCAACAGAACGAAACAAGAAGCACAGAGGAACTCTTAACAACTTTACATCATTGTAACACATCAGTGGCCCCAGAAAAGACTATTAATTGGCTTTATATATGGAGAAAGCTAAAGCAGCCTGGGCTGACCTGCAATGAGGTAATTGGTGACTTACTGGCCATGTCAGTTTGGCAGCAATAAATAATGAAAACAACTGTCACTGGTGGAAGGAATTACATCCTCAGATGCACAGCATCATGCAGAAGGCTGAGCTTGAGCTGGAACTGCTACATGTAAAAGCTGGGCTACCAGGCAGGACTTGGACACTTTTACCAGCTGAAGTAAGTGTACTACTCATGGCCAAAGCAGACTCAACTTGGGGCATTTAATTTAATTTAATTTATTGCCTACTAGCACAAAGTTTGGATTATTGATTTGGATATTGAGAAAAAATAAAACATAAATGATTAAACAACCATTTAGGGAAACACCTTTCCTCTTCTTTCCCCCAGCTCAGCTTTAGTCAAACACTACTCCCACCCCTTCCTGGTCCCAATTTCCCTCATTTTTGCCATGCATTACACTCAGTCTCTCCCAGTCCCTTCAGGGATGCAATGGGCAGTGCAAGAGGCTAAGGTTGGCAGGTAGCGGTTTCTCTTTGCCAGTCCATGATTTTTAATCATTTTCCTCTGCTCTGAGTGTGTCACCCACAGGCTGCAGTCCCTCTGGGACTGTCCCTGTTCTGGCATGGGTTCTTCCCAAGCCACAGTCCCTCAGGAGTGTCCCTGCTCTGGCATAGAGCTTCTTCTTCCAAGGGTGCATCTCCAGCCATGTCCCCAGCAATGTCTTCTTCCATGTGCCTCCTCACATATCCCCTCCCCTTTATGGGTGCCGCTCTTTCTGCCGTGGATCTTCTGACTGGGTCTGACTGGTTAAGTTTTCTGGAGCACTGTGGGCTGTTCACATCCATTTCAGAGTTAGCTGGAAGTAGCTGTGACTGGCACAGGGCAGCTCACTGCCTCCTCCCACACAGGGCAGCTCACTGCCTCCTCCCACACAGGGCAGCCCTGCAGCCCCCTGTTACAGAAACCTGGCCTGTTATGCCCACTACAGTGTTGTTCCCCTGAGTCTGTGGTGCCACTCACTGTCATACTTGAGTTTTTGGTTGGAGTGTTTGTGTTCTGCAGTGCATGTGTGGGCGCATGGGTTTTGTAGCAAGAAATTGCCAGCCACCTACTAATACCATCTCTCTTAGTAAATAAATCTGGGAGGCAGGCTCTGCCCAGGAATCCTTTGCAGGGATGTACCTTCAAGGAAATTGTTGTATTCTGGAGAACCCAACACCAACTTCAGAAAAAGGAGAAAATGTCCATCTTGTGGGAGCAACTGATGTGCAATGCCTGAGTCAAGAGGAGAAGTGTCAGTGCACCACGGCAAATTGTAGCTCATGTTACCTGGGAGGTACTACTTTGATGTGTTTTCTACTTTCTGGAAAAATATGAGAATGTTTCACTGGAAGAATATGCCAAAATATACTATAAGAATATGCTAAAATATGAATCTGCCTTAGCAGCTTTGTGATTTTTCTGGAGCTCAGAAGTTGGTCCAAATATGCACTTGATTCTGCCTTCTGGAATAGTCAAAAGTTTTAATAAAAGGTATTTTCCCCTGTGGCTGAGTTGGGGAAATGCAGTTTTCTTACAGGACATCCTCAAGGCAAAATGAGCTGAAACCTTTCATAAGAAGCAAAACAATCTCAGTTACTGCAGTGATGTTAACTGAATGTCACTTCTTCATTTTATTAGGTAGCCATAGCGCCTTCAGTCTCTACCACTGGATAAGTGTTTTCTCATTTTCTGAGGCCAACACAGTGGATGACAATTTTCTCAAACAGTGAAGCACCCTAATACTCATCTCCGTGACATCTGCAGCAAATGTACAGATTTTAAAACACTCTTTTTTTTTCTTTTTTTTTTTTTTTTCCCTTTTCTTGGCAGCCAGAAAATGCTATCCCAAAAGGATAACATTTCCAAAAGTGTCTTATGTCTGATTTTTATTTAGGCACCCAGAGCTGCATATAGCTATATAGTTTCAAAAACATCAAAACTTCTTTCTGCTTTGTCATGTGACTATGTTTTTAAAAATACTACAAAACAAAATATTACTGAAAGTGATATTGGCTGCAGTGTTGCATTTATTTCAGCATTTTCAAGAATGCATAGGACTTTATTTCTGAAGATCTAAAGCTAAATGTCTAAATTCTTTTCAAAACAGCATTTTGGCTTCTAAATTGTTTTAATCCTTTTGCAATTTTTATGAAAGATGCTAATAATAAAATAGAAGAGCAGATACTAAATACTCATAAGTTGCCAGAAAATCCAACAAAATGCTAATGACATGGAGAAAATGCACATTTTTTTTTCCAGGCTTGCACTGTGTTTTGTTTTTTTGTTCCAGAGAAAGAAGGCACTGATAAATGCATCAAGGAGCTTTGAAGAGAGCCATTGCTCAAAAACAGTTCAACAGTGTTTTCTTGGCAGCATATCAAGAATACGAGCTACCTTCTTGTTGGTTCTGGCAAAGAAATCAGAGCTTTTCCAGTCTGCAAATGGCAGAGTATCAAAATGTTACAATACTGTGCTCCCAAAGATGACGAGGAGTTTCTTTCATTAACGAAAAAAAATTACAAATAAACAGAATCCACATTCAAATTTTGCTGTGCAATGAGTATAATTCTCTTATTAGAGGTGCTAGAGATGAGGGGAACAAGGCTCTTTTTCTAACTCTATTTCTAACGTGTTGTGTGGCCTTGAGAAAAGTCAGTTCCCATCTCTGTGCCTCAATTTCCCCAGCAGCAGGCTGGAGACAATAAGAGCTATCCCACTGGGCTGCCATGAGGCTGGATAGATCAGTATTTTTGAAAGGACTGACATTGTCACATAGAACCTATTATATAAGTGTGAATTAATAAAATGCAAACTAATGACATATGATCTGATCTATCACTGCTCATATTCTGTTTTATGCCCCTTGGAACAAATGAACTGTGAGGGGGACCTGAAATATTCCAATGTTATCTCGTAGCAACCACAGTAAAATGGAAAAATACTTATTTCAGATTCTAATCTGAATTAGCATCTTCTCCATCATTCCTATATACATTCTTAGGTAGCACATTGAAGCTTGACTCCTGGCTTTCTTGGCTCTCATTCTAAAAGCCTGGTTTTGCCCATTGTCTTATAGTTGTTCTCTTCTAAATATTTCACTCTATTTCCCTTCATCTCTGCGTGGTGATACCACTCCTTTAACCATATTATTATTTAACTTGAGGGTTCAGAATACCTCTGAAGAAGGTCCATCCCTGTGGTACCTGTTCACTCCCTTGCCCTGCCACAGTTTTCGTGCGTGATGTCAGGCAAAATCATTTAGTCCATCCCATCCTGTCCACCCGTTGTCAAAGAGGTCAGTAGAGAGCACTGAGGTAGGACAATGGCCATAGGGAGCTTGGATGGCTGCTGCAATGACTGTGCACAAAAGGACTAGACAGAGAGACGGGAAGGTAAATAACCACAGCTTCACCAGATACTCAGCTTTGTGAACAAGCCCTGCATGCAGCTGCAGTTCTACTGGCAGTGACAGCAGGCTGAATGCACAGGTACCTGCTGGAGCCACCACACACTTAATCTAGGAGGAGCTTTTTCTGCAATACCTTTGGCATTAGTTTAAGCTGTCTGTACGATTTCCCTCTTTCCTTGGAGCCACTGTGTTACTCCAGCTCTGAGCTTCCCACACAATTCTGCCAGGTTCACTAGCCTGTCCTCTCACACCTTGCTCTGCCAGGCTACTACCTCTGTCTGCACTCCACAAACTACTGATACTCCAGTTTTCCTTCCCTGCTGTTCTCCCAGTCCACTCCACTCCTAGTCAGAAGGGTCTTGTTTTTCCAGACTCTAATTTTCACCTTCAATTGCAAAGGATAGAGGAAGAGCAACTGCTGTTTCTTC
>NW_010299424.1:0-1204 GCF_000700745.2 Antrostomus carolinensis | reverse complement strand
GGCAGTTTAGTGGCTGTAGGCTGCAGTACCTTTCCCAAGTGCTCCAGGTTCCTTTTTTCATTTCTACTTTTATCCTTGCAAACTTTTGTGTAACCACTTGAAGCCCATGACTGTATATTACCCTCTGCATTGTTTCCATCCTGTGTTTCCTTATTGTTTTCCAGTTCGCAGTGGTCATTTTTGCCATATGGTTGTTGGCTCCAGTTGCACACAATGTATATTTGTCCATCATCCAAAGTGCTGGGTGAAAGCCAGGATGCACAGGCATGTATTTTGCTGTATTTCTTTCCTGATTGCCTGTATACACTAGACTTGTAAGAGTGGCTGTACTTCAGGCCTGTAAAGTGTCACATTTGGTGAATGCATTAGTCACTCGTTCTCTTTCTGCATGTAGTGGTTTCAGCCTCAGCTGAGACCATGTGGTTGGTCCTTCACTCACTTCCCCCCACCTGGTGAGAGAAACACAGCAAAGGTCTCGTGGGTTCAAATGAGTACAAGGAGGGCTCACTCGCCAATTATGATTCTGGTCAAAACAGACTCCACTTGGGGAAGAAAAATCAATTAAATTCATTACCAACAGTGAGACATAACAACCACATCTTAAAACTTTCCTTCCCCCCCTCCCTTTTTCCTGGGCTCAAATCACTTTGCTCCCAATTTCTCTACCTTGTCCCCACAGCAGCACAGGGGAACAGGGAATGCTGGTTGCAGTCAGTTTGTCTACGCAGCTCTCTCCAGTGGGCTAAAGAGTTCAGGAACAAAATGTTCCAATGCGAGCTTCCCATGGAGTCATGGACCTCTTCGGGCTCAGCTCCCAGCTCTGGCATGGGGACATCCATGGGCTGCAGTCAGGTCTCTGGTCCGGTGCACCTCCTCCCCCGGCTCTGATGTGAGCATCTCTAGGGTCTCCTTGCTCATCACAAGCACTCAGCACAGTCACAACTGCCCTCTGGCACAGCTTCCTGCTCTGGTGTGGAGTATTCCATGGCCTATACATGGGTATCTGCTCTGCCGTTGAACCTCCATGGGCTGCAGGGACTCCGCTTACCTCCCCCTACTCTTCTCCTTGCTGATCTGGGTGTCTGAGATTCTCCGTCTCCCCTTCTCCTCCTCCTCCCTCATGTCAAGGATGCTCTTTTTGTTCAGACCCATGGTCTTTTGTTCAGGCAACAGGTTCTTCCCCTCATAAATACAGATTTGAAGA
>NW_010299423.1:0-21761 GCF_000700745.2 Antrostomus carolinensis | reverse complement strand
GCTGGTTCACAGCCCTGTCAGGTCTCTGCCCTGTTGACCCCAAAACCCTGAGGCTCATGTTTGGGCTGGCCCCACGTCCCCTTGTCCTCTGCCCCGTCCTGCCGTCACCGCCGGGTGAGGTTCCCGTTGCCCGTTCTTGCCCCGGGCTCTCCTGCGCTGTTGGGACGAAGCCGCCGCGTGCAGGTTTGCGGGAACAGCCTCCGAAAACACGAGGCCTCTCGTCTCGCGTGCGGGGCACGAGCAGTTTGGTGCAGTTTTGGCTGTGCTGGTGCCCCTCGATCTTTCCCAGGTGCCCGTGTGTGAGGTGGCTGGAGGGACTGCTCCTCTCCCTCCACGTGGAAACTCGCACTCATCCAACACTGCTGTGCTTTTCCGTGCCATGTTATCTGCCACACTGGCAGGGATGGAACTCAGACCTTTGGCTTCTACCACGTAGAAGATCTCATTAAAAGCAGGAAGCCTCTATCGTGTTGGCAGTGCTGGGAACAGACCCCCAAAGGACTGAACGGTCCCACATTGCAGCACCTGCCAGAGCCCACGAGCAGCTCCAGACTCTGCTGTCCCCTCTGGAGCTGTTCCAGAGCTGAGGTGGCCCTGGTTCCCCAAAGCGCTGGCTCCTCCGTGAAGCCAGGTCTCCTTCATGGCCCCCACAGAAGCCAAGTGGGGTTTGGTGGCTTCTCTTTCAAGTGTGGATGTTGGTGGTGGGATGGGCACCTGGGTTTTGGCCTCGCAGGCTGCCCCTTGCCATCTGTGCTCCTGACTGACCCTTTCCAGCCTCTCCTGTCCCCAGACCACAGCCCTGCTGACCCATGCAGCACCAGGGGTCACAGAGACTAAGTGACTTGCCCAAGGCCATGTGGGATGTCTGTGGCAGAGAACAAAGGGACTTCAGTGTGGGTGGGGCCATGGCCTGTCCTCTCCCATGGTTGCTCCCTGGATGGCCATGTCCCCTCGTGCTGGACTGGCCTGTCACTAGTGCTACAGGACCAGAGCAGAGGGACGCCATCCTGGTGGGGCCTGGCAGAGGAGCCCAGCTTGCTCCTCATTGTTTCAGCACTGGTGGGGCTGGTGCCCCACTAAGAGGGTGCCAGGGACTGTATGTGACATCCCTCCCCAATGTGACATCCCCTGCCAAGCCCGTCGTGGCCCCCACCGGGGAACCCCGTCTCGTTGCCCCCCCAGCCAGGCCTCCTGCTCTGGCTGCACACTGCCGGCCTGGCTCACTCAGACCAGACGTGGCGGTGAGGGGCTCGGGGCTCTGCGTGTGCTCGGAGGCACAGGCTGGGAAAGCTGAGCCTTCCTGAGTTGTGCTCCTAAATCACAGCAGCATGAACGGGATTAAATTCCCTCTAAGGGGATTCTCTGCCTGCGGGTGGGTTTAATCCTGGGTGCAGCATTACTGAAATTAAAACTAACTCCCTGCCTGGCCCCAGGGAGCTGCACCCTGGAGGTCCTGGCAAGGACAGGGCTGGCAGTCCCCAGGGAGATGCTGCCTGCCAGAGCAGACGGAGAGGCACAGCAGGGTGATGGGGAATGTGGGGTTTCATGCTCAGTCCCTTGTCCCTTACCTCACACGCAGGAAATGTCCCCTGAGTGAAGGGACAAGCTTCTTGTCTTGTCTTTTCCACTTGGTGCTCCTCTTCTTCCCACCACAGGTGTGTGGGGCACCGTGGCTCCCACTGGCTCTGAGCAGCCTCTGAAAAAATTCATTCAGGAGCCCTGGATGATGCCCTGAACTGCTTGGTCCCATTTGGTGCCCGGCAGGGACAGGGATGTCCCCACAGCTGCACCAGCAGCTCCGTGTGCCCAGCAGTGCCCGTGCACAGGCAGGGCACGCTCAGCCGTTGTCCTCCCCACCGCACAGACAGCAGCTGACGTGAGCAGCGATTCAAGGCGTCTTTCCGAGCAAAAGAGAGACTTTTTCATCCTGCTGAGCGTTGTCTGCCGGCCGGCAGAAGTCTGTCTGCCCCGTTGCATTTGCCATCTCGCAGCTGGGTGTTCAGCAAGCAGCTTGATTTCACAGTGGGCCTCGTCAGCTGGAGGAAGCAAGAACTGGAAGCAGAGCCTTTCCTGCCATCAGAGCGGGTGGACACCCAGGGCCCTCCGTTTGCAGGTTTGCTCCTCTCTGCCCCTGCTTTACCATGCTTCTGTCGAGGTATTTCCTCTGCCCAGGCCACACGTTTTGCTTCACCTCTATCCTGCTCAGGTGCTTTAGCTCAAGCATAGCTCCAAACGAGGCTGCTGGATTTTTTTTTTTTATATCTTAATTTCTTCTTCATCAGTCCTGTTGCATTTCAGAGACCTGTTTGCAAGTCTAAACGGAGCAGTAACTGGGCCCATCGCTGAAGACTGATGAATGGACTGAAATGGAGCAAAATCCAGGTTTTTTAGTCCCTCTTAATCTCCAGGGAAGTCAGTTTGGAATAACTAGAGCTAAAGGAAGGGATCAGTAAAATGACCTAAAGCAGCATCTGAGCCAGAAAGTCTCTTGAGAGGGAGGTAATAGCCTTGCTGGAAGGGGCACGGTGTAATGTTATAGTGCTCGGTAAACACCGCAATAAGAGCCCCGTGTTGCTCAATAACTAACACTTGTTTTCTCCCTGCTGCCCACAAAGACCCAGACTCCTTCCTGAAGTCTGCGCGTCTCCAGCGCCTGCCCTCGTCCTCATCAGAGATGGGCAGCCAGGACGTGTCCCCTCTCCAGGAGACCAGCAAGGACCCTTTCTCTGGAGACTGCAGCTGCCGGCAGGATGGGCTGACTGTCATCATCACCGCCTGCCTGACCTTCGCCACGGGGGTCACGGTGGCTCTGATCATGCAGATCTATTTTGGGGACCCTCAGGTAAGACGAAACAGTGCCTTTGCAGTTGGGTTTTGGCTCTGAAAATAGGAGAAGCTCCCTAACTTTCCTCTTTACCAGCAGCTTAGCTGGGTAAGTGCTGGTGAGCCCTGGCTGGCATCACTGAGATTCTGGGTGACCCCAGATTGTCTCAAAAGCTTTTTCCTGCAGCTGGGGGTTGTGCTGGGAGAGGTGAGCTGGGCTCTCGGCACCTGCCCCGGGGTGTGGGTGGCTGTGCCCGGCAGGCTTGGTGGTGTTGGTCAGGGGGAAACAGGCAGCCTTGCTGCTCTGTCTCCAGCCGTGGTTTGAGGCAGGTGTGAACACTTTCAGAAAGCAATGCTTAGTTCAGCAGTGGCTGTCTTTCATACATCTCCACTTGGAGAGAGTTTTATGGATCTGTATGCCCAGGCTCACCTCTGGAAGGATCCATCCAGGATCAAGCAGGGGAATAGCTGGAAACAGAGCTGAACCTCCTGCTAATCTGTCCCACAGACCAGTGCGAAATTGCAGAGCAAAGGCAGCATGGCCATGTGGTCATACCTTCCTGCAGAACATCTCCTGCCAAGTCAGGAGACCAGTTCCTGGGGGAGCATCCACCACAGCCTGAGAAGGGCCCAGGAGCTGTCATTAGTCCCCATCATCATCTGCACATGCTGCACAGAAGGGCAGAGCTGCCTGCAAGTCCAGATGAAACAGCTTGGCTTTTTAAAAATGTACTGCTTTCTCACTGGTGTGCAGACGCAGCCGTTGGGAGTGGGGTGGCTCAGCCTCGCGTCTGGCTGTGGTGCAGCGCTGGAGGGAGGCCGTGAAACAGCCTTGCTCGTGGCATCGCGAAGGGCTGGTCCTGCCCGCCAGCCTGCTGTGGCCCTCCCGTCTTTGTGCTTCCCAAGGCCACCCTGGCTTATGCTGAGATGCTGCAATTTGTACCATGGGGTTAAAATGAACCTTCTAAAACTTCCTGTGATTGTGCCAGCACTGGCCCCAGGGAAGGACAGAGCAAGCCATGGTGCTGGGGGGGATGATGCATTTGTTGCAGCCGTACTCCCGTTTCCAGTGACCCCATCGCTACAGTGCGGGGACAGCGTGCTGTCACCCATTGCTCTTGAGGATTAGTCCAACGCTGCTCTGGGGCTGTGGAGGACAGGGTGAGATGTGGCCCACCAGCTTAGTGTGTCTACTGGGGAAAGCTGGCCGAGCTGATGGCCATGGCTACATGCAGAGCAGCCACAGCCACCCTGCTGCACGGACGTGCCAAGGGACATGTTACCCCCACCTGCATTTGGAGGCACTTGAAAATGTAGATCAGCCGCAGCTTTGGCACTGGCTTCAGGCTTCAGGTCCCACAGAGCTGGGTGAAGACCTGGGTGGCCCCAACACCTCTCCCCAGGCACAACCACTCTCCTCTTCTGGCAGATCTTCCACCGTGGTGCCGTGGTCACAGACGCTGCCCACTGCACGGCCCTGGGCATAGAGGTGCTCAACAAGCAGGGCTCCTCAGTAGACGCGGCCATCGCCTCAGCCCTCTGTGCGGGAATTGTCAACCCCCACATGTCAGGGATTGGCGGGTAAGTATTGATGGCTCACCTCCATGCAGTTGTCTGCAACTGTCCTCAAGAAGGTGGTTTCCCCACCAGCTGAGATGTGCCCTCATGGTAGCCCAAGTCCCAGTGCATGGTATCGGGTCTCTGACATCAAGCTGTGGACGTGTCCACATCTGCACAGGGATGAGGACCCTTCGTGTGCACCAAGATGACAGTGAGGGATGGAGGCCCCCGGGGAGAGAAAAGCTGCATCGGCCATAGTGGCTGCCAGGAAAGTCCAAGCCTCAGGCTCAAGAAGGTTGAAAAAGTGACCACAGGTTGCTGAGCTCCTCTGCGAGCGTGCCAGGACCTTGCAACACCCTGGCTCAGTCCCAGCGCTTTCAGAGGTTTGGTGCTTCCCTCCATAAGCTCTGCTCATGATGCAGCAGGAGGCTGAGGCTGAGCCCGGCTCCGGGCAGCAGCCAGGGGAGGCACAGTGGCAAGGGGTGGCCTCCACGTGAGCCTGGTGCTCTTGGCTCTGCAGGAGGTCTCAGGAGTGTTGCATAAAACACCATCACCTGATAGCTTCTCCAGGCTGCACCATGGATTACTGTTGTAAGCAAAACCCCTGTTTTGTTGCAAAACTGCTCGGATTAGAAAGAAAATCCCAGATGGTCCCAGGCTGGCAGTGGAACAGAGCCAGTGGCCCTCTGGCCAGGCTGGCAGGGACTGATCCAGCCTCGCTGCAGGCTCAGCGCAGGGGCTGCCTCTGTCCCACACTGGCCCGGGCCCGTTCATCCCGAACTGCTCCCTGGGGAAGGGCAGCAGTGTCCCCATGTGCCACTGGCCACCCCTGGGTCACTGCTGGGGCTGGTGGCCTGCTATGATGGCCCCGTCACATCAGGGCTGGCCCTGGCCCCGGTGGCACCTGAGCTCTTCATTTTGGCTTTATGGCAGCGGCTGTTGCAGGGAAAGCCAGTGCCACGCTGTGACCCCCCTCTCCCTGCAGGGGTGGGGTGATGCTGGTCCACGACATCCGGAAGAACAGGAGCTGGGTGGTTGACTTCCGTGAAGTGGCTCCTCTGGGCATCCCACTGGAGGTGGACCTGCAGGACACCAAGGTGAGGACCAGTGTCCCATGCCAGCCCTTCCAGGGCTGTAGCTGGCTGATGTCTCCAGCTCTCCTCTCCCTGCAGCTCTCAGGCCAAGGGGCAGGTGCCCAGGGAAGAGACAGGAGACCTCTCCCACCATGGGAGGCCCTGAGCCCTACGGACATGAGGAGTCCAGGGAAAATACTTCTTTGGAAGCCCCAAAATGCCTGGATCCTGCAGGGCTTGGGGAGCAGAGAGGCACGTCCCTCCGGTAGTGGGGAGCCGGGAGAACAAGAGTCCCAGGAAGGAGCACAATCCCATGTCGTTCTGCTGAGTTATTTCTCCTGACCAAGCTGGGTTGAGACCAGGATTGAATTTGCCTGTTTCCTCCCAAAACCTTTTATTCCCTAGTTTAGTGTCTTGCTACAGACCTCTTCCCCTCTCCTAAAGACTGTGACTTCCATCTCCTTGACTTGCAATTTGGGATTATGTTCCATGTCCTTTTCCTTTTTGTCCTTTCTGTTTTACAGCCAGGTCTGCTCGTGGGGGTGCCAGGCATGATACAAGGGATGCACCAGGCACACCAGTTACACGGGAGGTAAGACATGAGGCTGGCATGGTCGTGCTGTCATCGTGCTGCACAGGCTGTGCCCTGGGGTCCCCCCAGGGGAGCTGGGAGCACACGACCCTGTGCCATCAGACCACGGTCTCAGCCACCAGTCAAAACCATTAGTTAAGAGGTGCTTGGAGGCTTGTGTTGAAAAATATGTTCGTTTTTTGGTACTTCATTTAACAAAATAAAGAATTCAGCATGGTCAGGTTTTCTGCAAAGCGAAATTTTAGCTAACAAGATGAACAATAAATCTTCTTTTAGAAAGAGGCACAGAACATTTTCATGCATGTCTGTGCATTTTCATTCTCCCTTTAGCTGGACCCTAAGAAGTGTGGCTGTTCTTGACGCTCTGTTGGGGCAGCAAGGGAGGAATCTGAAAGACTTGCTTAGGGCCAGGGCCTGGGTTGAGATTTTGCTCCAGACATGCCCCTTCCCCTGTCCTTGCACTGACATTACTCTCTGGTGCACATCATGGAGCACTGAGATGATCCTGCTAAAAAAAAAATAAAAACCAACCCACTGAAAGCTTGGTGCTCCTCTTGGCCACCTCTGGCCCCACAGTCTGGTCTTTCAGGAGCCTGCTGACTGCAGAGTTGAGCCCTGTGCTTACTTCCCACAACCTTGCCCTGCTCCAGGGCTCGTTTCTCCTTGTCCTTTCTTCTTTGGCAGACTCCCGTGGTCCGAGCTGCTGGGCCTCACAGCTGGTGTTGCCCGGGAGGGGTTTAATGTCACACACGATTTGGGTGAGTACTTGATGGGGAGCCAGGGGTGGCTGCTCAGCACAGAACAGCACACTGGCCACTGTGCTTGGGTGCGAGGCAGCTGGGGAGGTAGATGGTTATTCATGAGAAATTAGGGCTCCTTGGACCTGGAGGTGGATGGTGTTGGGAGCTGAGCAAGGTGTGAGCCATGTGGTCTGCAAGGGGAGAGCGTGGTGGCAGCAAAACTGGAGCCCTTTCCCAGGGCTGGTTGGGGACAGGTCAGAGCAGCCCACACTGGGCAGATGCCCAGGGCCATCCAGGGAAGGGCGCTTGGATTTCCTTGGGTTTCCTTCCCAGCTCTAATGGATGCAGGATCCAGCCTCCCCCTAGTTTTGAAATAGGGCAAGAGGCAACAGCAAGTCTCCAACATCCCCATCAGGTGCACAGTGACTCTAGGTCCCCTGCCCCTTCCTGCACCCTGGGTTTTCTGGATGTCCTTCCCCTTCTTGCCCACAGCCAAAGCTGTAAGCGAACTGAAGGACCTGAACTACTCCGACAAATTTCGGGAGCTTTTCCTGCCAGACGGGCAGCCCTTGCTGCCTGGCATGTTCGTCCGGCGCTTGGACCTCGCAGCCATCCTGGAGCTGGTTGGGGCAGAAGGGGTGTCAGCTTTCTACAGCGGAAACTTGACCCAGGAGATAATCTCTGAGGTGAGCCATGTCTGTCCCTGTCTCTGCCCCAGACTGCACCGCACAGCCTGGGCTGGGGGTGCCACCTGCCATATCACCTGCTTAAGGTGACAACCTGGAGATAAGCCATAGCCAGGTGTCAGCACAATGATGGGGACAAATGCATGGAGCCTCCTTTTTCTTTCCTGTCCATGTCACTGCAGTGGTGTAAGTGATGCACAGGTCACTTCCACAGCCTACAGAAGTGAAACCTCTGTTTCTTCTATAACCAGGACAGACCATTTTTTCAAAGGCAAAAATATCTCAATTTCAAGACCCTCTCTGGGCTGTGTTAGTATTAGTGACAACCCCTTTTTCCCCGTAATGAGACGTGCTTCACTGCTGAGAGGCAGATTTTTGTTGTTGATAGGACTGTAGGATAGAGACTCCAGGAAGATGATTTAAGAATAAAACTGCGAGCCTTGTGAGCAGAGGAGCAGACAGGCTTGGTCCCACTTGGGGTTGCCCCAGTTTAACTCGTGTTGTTAGAGGTGCTCTGGAAAAAATAGCAACAACAAACAAAGTAATTATTCTGGTAAAAAACCTCCCAACCTTTTATACCCGTGTAGCTGCAGTGTTTTTCCCTGCCACCATGGTTCAAGCGATGTACCTTCAACATGTCGTCAGTATTCTGGAATGGGCTCATTCAGCTCAAGCCTTAGATTATTTGTGAGCTCTGTGTTTGGAAACCTTCTCCTGTGGTTCACCTGGACCACAGCAGAGATGGAGAACAAGGAGCAGGAGAAGTCCCAAGCTTACAGTGCATCTCCACAGCTAAACTCTGCTTTATCACCCCATTCCCCTGAACTGAGGGCTGCTGTGGGGAAGCACAAGCTCTCTATGGAGGAGCAAGGCCCAGGGTTGCAAAACCAAAGACTCTGGCAAGCTTTGGGATGAAGTGTGCAGTTCCAGCTTCGGTTGCAGAGCAGAGCAAAGTGCCAGCTTCCCACAGTCTTCATTGTTCCAGCAAAGGGAGGGCATCGATGTGGTGAAATCAAGTAAAGCCCCAAAACATCCTTCCCTTTGTTTTCATCAGGAAGGCACTGGTGCAAAAAAGTTCCCTCTGGGGAATTTGAGATGGTGTCAGCAGTGTGTGGCTGAGCAGGGCTTCTCCCCTTTCTGTGCTGCCAGGCTCCTCCTGCCCCACTCCCCACTCCTTCTCCTGGACTTTCTGCTGGCCAAGCTCCAGGGAGCCAGCTCCTGGCATGGGGACCTGCCCACTCACCTCAGCGGTTGGGTTCAGCCTGGCCTGTTCTCTGGGACTGCTTTGGGAAGGGGGCAGGGATCCCAAGTATGGGCTACACCTTCTTTTGCACCTTTGGGATGGTTTGACGCGCTGCCCCCGACAACATGCCCTGCTTTAGCTTTCCCGCTCCAGTGATTCATCCATTTCTGCCAGAGAAGGAGTTTTCTTGCCAAGTTAACTGTCAAGTTTAAAAATCAGAGCATGCACAGGTTATTTTTCTTGCCCTTTCTTGGATGGAAATCCAGGGGACGCACAGCAGCAACTCACCTCAGCAGAACCTCTCACCAGGTCATGTGGCTTCTCCTGGCTGGAAGGAAAGAGTTGGCCCATGAGCACAGTAGCACCTGTATGTTGACTGAGAGTGTTGCCTGCTTCAGGGGGTTTTAAGGACAGCACAGTGCACTTATGATGGTTCTACCTCATCTCCATCATGACTCAACCACAGAAGACCTGCCATGGAGGGAATTACCCATCTTTTCTGTGTTCATGAAAATTACCAAGCCCAGTAAATTGTACCTCTGGGAGAGCCTGACAGAAAGACCAAGGGTACAGCAGAGCCACTGTCACCTGAAATAATTAAAAATAGGGTGGGAACTGTCTCCTAAAGATTTCTAGTGATGATGACCTGCTACACCCACAGGTTCCTCAATTTACCCTCCAGGAAGAGGGTAGATTGAGATGAGATGTGAGGAAGAAATTCTTTGGTGTGAGGGTGGTGAGACAGTGTCCCAGGTTGGCCAGAGAAGCTGTGGCTGCTCCTCCCTGGAAGTGTTCTTGGCCAGGTTGGATGAGGCTTTGAGCAACCTGGTCTGGTGGAAGGTGTCCCTGCTGATGGCAGGGGGGTTGGAACTGGATGATCTTTAAGGTCCCTTCCAACCCAAACCAGTATGTGATTCTATGGTTTTGGATACATATATATCTCTTATCCTGGCAGTATTCAAATGCTTCATAACCTTTAACATACTTATCCTTGCCACCCAGGCTGCAAGGAAGTGCCATCCCCAATTCTCATGGATAGGCAGAACATCTTCAGAGCACTGCTAGGGTGGGTGAGCTTTTGGAGGTGAGCTGCAGAGCATTCCAGTGGTGGTGAGTGGTGAGCCAGGCCACCAAGGCCATGAAAGCTCAGATTTTCAGGGCATTCTGAGGAACCCTGCACTTGGCTTGGGAATCTCAATGGTATTTGTTTAACAATGTGGTGTGTGTTCACCTGGGCCAGCATGAGGAGTGCAGAAAGCCTTGACCCACCTTTCTCAGTCTGCGCTGCTTTGCTCTCTTACGCAGGTCCACAGCTACGGAGGAGTCTTGGTGGAGGAAGACTTCAGCAATTACAGTGCCACAGTGGAGAATCCCGTCCACACCATCTATCGGGGTAAATGCCTGACCCATGGGCCATGCAACTCCAGTTAAAAATTTGCTTCACCTGGCAAGAGGTGGTGAGAGTATTTAACCAGAGTTGGAGCCAAAGCTGCGCTGATGCATCTGCAGAAAAGTCCTCCACAGAGTTTCCTGCGATTGCCTGCTGACACTGATGCGTCGTAGGCAGTTCAGGAGGTTTTCAGCACTTTGAAATGGGCCTGGTTTAAACTTGATAGTGACCAATGGTATTTTGATGGTGTTAGAGTGTAAAGATGCAACATGATCACATACTGAGGCAATGTCCAGATGGAAGCGGGACCACAGGCTAGCACCGACATCTGAAGACAGTTCCAAAGCTGATCTACAAGGGAGAAAAACTTACTTTATGCAAAACGTTCCTGAAATGTCATTCTTTTCTAGAAATCCCTATATTTACTCTCCTTATAGCTGTAGTGTTGCAGACCCATTTTATCTCTGTTCTTCCACAACTGCAGTGCAGAAGGCAGCCACCCAACCAAAAGGAACTAAATTTCAGATGTAAAAAAAGCATCCCTGTTTGGGCTTCCTTCATCCATCATAAAGAAACAGAAAGATCTAACAGGAATGTTTCGGGAAATCCTTTTCAAATCAAGTTGCTTTCCATTATTTCACCTCAAATCTGGAAAGGTTTCCCTGTCCTCAAGCACACTAGCTTATGGGAAAGTAGTATAGTTGGACAGTATCTGACAAATGCAGTTTCTTTCCTCTCTTCTTCCCTTCACAGGTCATCTGGTTTTCAGTCCCCCACCTCCCCATGCAGGTCCTGCACTGATCACAGCATTGAACATCCTTGAGGGCTTTAACATCACAAGTCAAATACCCAGGGGGAATATCTTGCACTGGATGGCAGAGGTAGGAGGAAGTTCAACATTTGACTGAATTTCTTGTGCTGCTAGAGAATAATTTATTTATTCCTTAGTTGTACAAAAGTGTTTGTAGGTAATTCCCAGAGGAGAATGAGCAAATAGATTGCTAAGGTGTAGATCTGAGCTGTGCTGCTGCCTCGGGAAGGTGCAGATGCTGGAGCCTCCAGCTCAGCTGAGCTCTTTCTTGCTTAGGCAGAGCTTTATCTGAAGAACAAGCTGCAGCTTTTACCCATTTCTTGTATGTGATCATTGCTTCAGAATGACCCCACAGCAGCTGAGGAGAGTCCCATCTATTTCCTCCATCCCTTACGCTCCAGTGGCCCTGGCTGTACTGGGGCACTGCAAGGAGAGTCAGCAATGTGGTGCTGCAAGTAAAAACATACTTGGTGAAGACAGGGAAAACTGACCCAACACTTCATATTTTTTAAAAAATCTTTACATTTTAGCCAACTTTATGATCTCAGTGGTCCAGATCATGGTTTTTTCTAGTATTTAGGGCTGTCAGCCCTACCAAAATATTGCAGCTTCCCAGGAGGTCAGTCAAGTGTTTCTTTTCCTGCTCTGTAAGTAGAGTTATGTTCTTAGATGCTTAACAGATCCACAGCTGGGTTTTGTGAGTTGGGAATTTTAAGCAAGGATGTAACTACATGTAGACTGGACAGTGGGTGCTTGGAATTCATTGCCTCTGATCAAAAATGCAACAACTGGAGGTGTTACACACTGCTAGGCCTGTGCAGAAGCAGAGAAGGTTGACTCACCTAAGTTATTTTTGAGCTCTCTTCAGGAACCTTTAGATGAATCTGTTTGCATTTGCACCAGGCCAAGAGTTTCACCCACTGGTTATCATGTCACAGCTGAGGGGGCCTCCAGATGAAGGGCAGTCACTTCAGAACATGTGTAACCCTGATTACTTGGGATCACATGGCTGAGATACAGTGCTAGGTCAGTACCAGATAGTCCAGCCCTGGGACAGCCATGACCAAGATGTCCTTAACCTGTGCCTGTGGGGTGGACATGGTCTGCTTGTTTCAGTGGAGCTCTTCCCAGGCTACCAAGCCTCTTGTACATCCTCTGTATGGTTTGGTGGTCAGGAAACTGTTTCATGGAAACAGCACCTTCTCCAGAAGTTAATCATGTTCTACACTGTACATCAGAAGATAAGTGATGACAGTTCAGGAGAAGCTGTAGATGTGTGACACACTGTCTTGGTTTGGGCAGTTGTTCTGTCACTCAGTGACACCTCCCCATCCCTGGGCAGGGGAACTGGGAAAAGGAAAGGAGACCCATGGGTTGAAATGAAAACAGATTTAATGAAATAATAATAATAACTAATATTAATACTAATATAAAATACACAAAGTTATACTCAGCCAACGAAAACACAATGGTCACAAGTGGGAGAGCAAGCCAGAAAGATGGGTGAGACCCTCCATGGATGGCAGCCGTTGAGGAAGAGGAACGTCCCCAGCAAACTTCCCAGTTCCTAGTGAGCGTGATGTTTCTGGGATGGAAACTGCTGGTGGCCAGCTTGGGCCAGCTGCCCGGGCTGTCGCTCCTCCTCGCCGCAGCACCTGGCTGACTGGGAACTGCTGGAGACCTGGACCACCGTAGAAACCCACACACCATGGCTGGCCACGGACTAAAACAAAGAGTCTTATCAACTTTGTTCTCACCCAGTGGGGTGCTGCAATCTTCTTAAAATGCAGCTTTTCTGAACAAGAATTAATTCTATGATTCTATCCCAGTGAAACCAGGACACATAAAACAGAAGTTGCATCTAGCTGTCTACCTGCAGGTAAAAGAGGTGCTGTCTTGAATCTGGAGTGAAAACGCCATGACCTGCAAGCTGGAGGTCTGGTGTGTTTCTGCTGGGCACAAGCTGGCTCAATTGAAGAGCACATTTCTCTTTGTCCTCTGGCTGCGCACTGTAAAACCAGGGCTGGATAAACTGTGTCTTTTGAAATTGCATCTTCTTTTCCTATTTTTGATGGATTGGCTTAGGTAGGATTCTGCATGTATGAAAAACCAAATCCTTTCCTGTTTTAAAACCATCATTCTCTTAAGTGTGCTGGGACTAACGCTTTCTGCTCAAACACTTTGGGTGACTTACAGCTAGGAACACGGGTAGCAGCTGGTGAGCAGAATAGCTCATTTCTGCTCGGCGGTGGAGCTGCTGTCCAGAGGCAACGACGAGCTCAGGACCCACCATCCCACTGGGATTCATTGTGATCTCTGATGTTGTGGAGACCACTCAGGAATGGAAATAGAAAGTAACTGGCATCCTGGTGGCCCTGTCTGCCAGCTGGCAATGCAGCTGAACCACTGAGCTGGGTTGAGCCAGCGGATCAGCTCCTGCCAGGCGTGTTCCACCTTGTACAAACACTGCTGGATACACTCGGCTCCCCCAGCACAGTTTGCCATGCCAAACTGCTGCCCTTTGGTCCCCATAGCCTCGAGTGACAGCTCTTTGCACTGAGGTATTCCCAGGACCAGGCTTTTAGACATTTTTCTTCATAGGCTTTAGCCAACATGCCAGGAGACCAAATAACTCTTCCTGTTTGGAGTATCAAAAGTTGTATTTCCAGGGCCACCTAAATGTGTTTCTTACTTTCTTTGTTCAATTTAGACATTAAAAATAGCCCTGAGTCTAGCTAGCAACCTGGGAGACCCATCTGAGGATGAGTCCGTCACTCACGCTGCAGAAGGCATGGTGAGGTAGGTCTGAGGCTGACAGGCATGGTGACAGTTGCAAGATGTGTGGTTTGGATATCATTCCTGGATTTGCTCTTTTTGGTGCACAGGGAAACCTGAGGTTTTTCTACTTCTCTTTTACTGAGGAAAGATCAGCCCTTGAGCTCAGCCCTCTAGGGCTCACTCTTCCGCAAGGATCACAGCTGATACTAGGGGGCTCTGGGGACGGGTTGTGGCATGTCCTCACACAGAGGTTTTCTGAAACCAGCTTGATCTTGAGGGTTCTGACCATTTTCTCACCCCTCTAATTACTCCTTCTCAGCTGGTCAGACAAATGGCCATCCACGTGGTCATGACCACACGTGCAAGTTCCTGGCTCTCCCTTCCCCATGTGGGGCTCGGTGCCTTTGCAGTGCACCCAGGAACCGCAGGAGCTCCCTGTCCTCAGTGCCAGCCCCCTCAGGGAGACACCGCCAGTAGTCATGTAGATGTGCTCCCAACAGGAGACCAAGAGATGTTCAGCTTCCTGGGCTCATGGCTTTCTTTCCTCTTTCTCCCCCTCATCGCTGAAGTAAATCAAAAGCTAATTCCCTGCGCCAGCTGATTAACGACTCCCAGTCTTTCTCGTCTGATCTCCATATGCCTCACTTCTCCATGGAGAGTGGACCTGCTGCTAGCCAGGTCCTTGTCATGGGACCCGATGACTTCATTGTTGCAGTTGTAAGGTAAAGGATTTACTTCTTCCCTCTATAATGTACTCAGAGGGTGGGAGCAGGGAGAAGAAAGCAGGTTCAATAGAACAGGATGGGACCAGACCTGGAGCTGCTGGGCTGCTCTGTCCTGGTTAGTCCTACAACAGGAGGGTGGGGGAGACAGAGTGGAGATGTGTGAGCTGGTGCTGCTCTGCCCTGTCCAATCCTACACTCCTCTCACAGTGAAAAATGTCTGGATTGGCCTGAATCTGCTCCCTGAAGAAGAGGTGATGGTCAAATTTGAGGACTGATGGGGGCATGGGGACAAATCCGTCACCCTGAGGAGAATCCTTAAACACAGGGAGGGACTGAGCCTACATGGGTCCTGCCCCTAAATAAATGGAGACTTTCACTCCTCACATCTAACCAGCCCTAGAGAACTACTGAAGCGTCTCTATCAAACCAAGATGGGACAGAAAATTGGAGCCCTGAAAGCCTCAAGGTGTACAGTAAGTCTGTGGGAGGATTTTTAGGAGATTTCTTAATCTTTCTTTTCAGTTCTTTGAATCGTCCCTTTGGCAGTGGAATTATAACACCCTCTGGAGTCCTCCTGAATAGCCAGATGTTGGATTTCTCCTGGCAAAATAAAACAACGAACCACTCAATTCCCAGGCCGGTAATGAATGACATGACAAATTCTTTATCTGAGCTGTCTGTACCCTCTTTTTCATCTCCATATCAGGAGGGCTATTTTAATGCCTTATTAGTAACTGAGAGACAACAGCCTGTAGAAAGCTCCTATCTTTTGATTATATGAGCCACTGAAACAGTAAACAGAAGGCTTCATGTGTATCAGTTATCATCATAATGCAGTTTTATCAAATGACGCTGCACATCCCACTACCTGTTTTCCCTGCAGTCCAGATGTACTTTAAAGCAACTGTCCTTTTCTGTGGACTTGAATTAAGGGCTCTTTATGAAATTCTGCTCTGCAGGTTTAAAAGTAACAGACAGTGGAAGACAAATCTTCAGGTCTTGGAAAGAAACAATTACAGACCAGTACTGGTGGCTTCCAGTGCTGCCTTGTTGTTTCTTCTTGCCATGTATTGTAAAACCCTCCCACTGTGCTGGGTTGGTACTTTAGAAGGGTGAATGGCTCCGTATACCTTCTCTAAAAGAGAGCCACGGCATGAAATGGGATGGATCCTGTTAACTTCAGAGAGCATTATCATAGCAGTGAGGATGTCAGACTTGTAAAACTACACAAGTGCAGTTGCTGGCTGAACATAAAGAGTAAGAAGTTAACCCGCACAACTTGAGCACCAGCAAAGCTTTAGTCAGCTTGTTGAAATTCTTTGGTGTTGTCTTTTCTTCAACTGCAGCAAAATCTCCTTCAGCCTGGGAAACGGCCCCTGTCTTTCCTGTTGCCCACCATCGTGAGACCGTCCGAGGGGATGTGCGGGACGTACCTGTCCCTGGGAGCTAACAACGGGGACAAAGCCCTGAGCAGCATCGTTCAGGTCAGTGCTGTGTCTAGGCACCTGCCCTCTCAGAGAAGCTGTTGAGCTCAACGCTGAGCAGGGTCCCCTGCTGCAGTACAGGCTTTCCATTCCTAGCGTCCCAGGCTGTGTTGAAACTGGTGGCCACAGGATTACCAGTTCAGTCTTTGATGTCACCAGTTCCACACATTTGGTTTTTCAAATCTCTAAGAGCTACCAGTTTACTTTTCTGGCACCTTTCCTGGTGACACCGCTCATAATTGCAGAGGAAAAGCATCTGTAATGGTTTTGTGTCATTCTAATACCTATTCAAAGCTCATCTTAAGGATCATTAGGGGAAAAAAGGAACATTTTGTATTCAGAGAATTGCAGGAGACTGGCAGCCCTTTATGCCTTTTCCCTATGAAAAGCTCCTTTTAGTGCATTCCCGACTGAATTTCTCCCTGCTCAGCACTTACTATAAATTGGGCAGCTCCTCCTAATCTATGATTTGTAATGAGGTACAGTACTTGCGTATAGCATGATTGCACGCACAACAGCAACGGGTTGCCAAAAATAAAGACACAACTGAAGTTGGCTCCCATTTTCCTTACCTTTTGGAAGGCATTATCAGAGCAAAACTAAGGCCAGCCATTGCTTCCTACTGCTCTATTTGCAGAAGTCACGTGCTGAGCTTTTGGCTGTAACAAACATGTATTTAGAGATTACATCACGTTCCAGATGCACAACTCTCCTAATTTAACAGGAACTAAGTGACAGAAAGCCCATGCAATCCTGAAAAGGTGCTGCTTTTCCACCAGCAATATACAGGCCCTATTTCGAGGGTCTCTGTATGTGTGAAGCCCTGCATTAGTTCATACAGTTTGGTAAACAGTTCAAAATCTTTGCCTGCTGCATCTGCAGATGTTGGAGCCACCAATTAGAGAGATGCTCGAAAAGTTGGCTTCTATTCTCATTACTGTTTTTTATTATTGAGACTCTTTTATTCTCTTGCAGGTTTTGGTAAATGTTTTAACATTTAACAAGAATCTGAGTGAAAGTTTGTCACTTGGTCGACTTCACCCACAGCTTCAGTCCAATACCTTGCAGGTTGACAGTGAGTATGGACACTGGGTGTGGTGCAGCCCAAAAATCTAGCGTGTTTAGAAAAAGAGCAGGATTTTCTTGGTGCACTGCTGTGGAAGAGTGACAGCCCAGTGCGCAGCTCACCATGTTCTGGGGTTCCCAGTGGGTGCAGAGAGTTTTGGGGAAGACAAAAAGTGGCGACCTAGCTTCTTCAAAGCTTGGAGCCCTGGCTGAGCCATGCCCCCTCCCTCTTGTCTTGGGAATGCTCCCTGACCTCTCCAACACCACCTGTCCCAACTCTTGCAGGTGCTTCTCCCCAGCCTTCCCTCTGTCCCAGCTTGCCTCCTGGTAGCAGCCTTGTCCCATCCTTAAAACCTTTTGGCAATCAGTTATTACACCATTGATGATATCCAAATAAACAAGATTGCAACCACAGCTTCACCCAGACAGGTTCTGAAAGCTGGCAGATCTTCCTATACTTTCTTACCACTGCCATAAATGATATTCTTTCACTTTCCAATCTATGTCCCTTAACTCCACCAGCTGAGGAGAAGACAAGGCTTATGGCAAGGCTTGTAGCCTGACAGTGCTGGAAATGCTGACACTCTGGAGACTGTACTGCCAGCTCCGGTCCTTGTTATTGCAAGTCTTGGTCTAATTGGTATTTTTCTTGAAGCCCCATACCTTACCAGAGTGAACCACCAGTGAAATCTGGTTCTCATTTCACACAAAATAGCCGAAGTTTCTAGGCCTTCCCCTTTCAGAGGAAAATCTAAAAATATCTGTTGTTTGACAGGCAGACTTGTAAACTCGAATGTAATTAAAACAAATCCACAATTTCAAAAGGTCCTGAATGTGTGGACATTTGGCATCAACAAGGTCTATGCAATGTATCTGCAAGGTCTATAGCTTAAATAACTATCGGGTTTTTGTGTGCCTGCTCAGTCTGTCCAGCTGTATCCCCAGCCTCGTATCCTCAGGCACTTCTATTCATACAGAAATTACAGAACACCAAATAAATAAAATAAAAGCAGTAGAGCAAGCAACCTAAGGTAGTTGACTAGGAAATTAAGAAATACGTGAAGGGGAAGTTGGAAGCCTTATCACAAGGTTTGTAATTTGGCAACTTGTTTTGCTGTCATTAGTTTTGAGCTGCCTTGCATCTTGTTTTGAGTAATAACTGTTAATACTGTTATTTGTAACTAAGCTCTTAAGAGCAGGGACTGCCTGGTGTTCTGGAACCACAATAACTACAATAGGTGCCAACAAGGTATTTTCCCCTTTTTCCAAAGAGAAGGATCTTCCACATCTTGAAATGGTCTTCTGGATCCTCTCATTTCCTCCACCACACAGAGCCCCGCTCAGCTCTGAACAGCCTTTGCTGCTGAGGGCTGAAAGACCACAGCTCAGAGTGGTGAGCACAGGTCCTCCTTGGCCACTTGGCTGGCCCTAGCTGGGACACCTTCTGAAGGGGCTGCAGGCAGTTTCCTTCACACTGGAGATCCCAACAGGGTCAGGACAGAGCTTTGTATCAAAAGCAACAGTGGTTTCAGTTACAAACTGCTCTTTTAAAATCCCTACAGGTGAGTTTCCTGAAGAAGATATTGAATTCCTGGTAGCCAGTGGCCATCAAGTGGATAAAGTCAAAGTGGTCTCCTTAGTTCATGGGGCCAGGAGAACCAACAGTTTCATCATTGGCCTGAAGGACCCCAGGAGCATGGATGCTGATGGAGCCACAATATTGTAGCACCTCCGAGATGCTCTGTTTGCTGAACAAGGCTTTAGACAAATCCACCCGAGTGACGTGCATGTTCCGAAATGGCCCCTTCTCCATCCCCAGGACGGGAGCCTGACATACCTGCTGCTGAGTGACTCTCTGCATTCCCCACCCAGGATGACACCAGAGGGGTTAGCAGCACCAATACACAGCTCTCTAATTTTTTTCTCTTATTTTTAAATTATTTGAATTGCAAGCAGCCCAGTCCTCGTTACAGGAACACAGGGAACACTTCTCTTTTGACAGAGTCTTGCTAATAATTTCAGTCTTTTTGAAAGCCCAGTTCTAGTCGGCATCTTAATTTTAGCGAGCAGGAACGTTAGCAAAGGGAGAAAACGTTGATGATGACGCTGTCCTCTTCATCTCCATGGCTTTCCAAATTAATTCTTTGTGTCTTGTCTACACCAGTAATTAATACAGCCTAATGTAGTGTTTGTAGGTGCTTGCAGCTGGAATACCAGGGAGTCCTTTCATACTCTGTATGGGCCGTCTGGTTATTACCCGCCTGCAGCCTCCTCTGTTAGTTCCCTTTTTCACATCGCTACATACCTTGAATTTCGGGAGTAAATATTTTGAATCAAATCACTGTGCAGACTCACTGGCAGTCAGATTTGGTAACCAGAGCAATGGTTTTCAACTTCTAACAACTTGTGGACCCCCCAATAGTTTTCTTACAGAGGTTCAGCCTCCTCCAGGGTAAATTTAAGCTTAGCGGTAATGGGCTTAATTTTCTTAGATACTTTTTGGACATATCTTAGCAGTACTCCACAGGCTTGTAAAAATCCACAGACCACGGACTGAAAACCACATGGAGAGCATTTAGGTAGGTTCAGGGCTTTCCTTACACCACCTTATCTGTCTGCTCTGAAAGCCTGAATCATGTAATCCCTACAGAGAGGTTTGGGATTTTCTGCTTACTAAATTCACGCCTGTACTTCAGCTCTGTGTTTTGATACTGGTGAGTCTATTAGAAAAAGCTGAAGAGTGAGAGAAAAGGTACAAAACCAACCAAATGCTACTGAGATAATTTTCTGTCCACAGCATGTAGTGCAAAATTTAAGAATACTTCTGCATTTCTTGGCTGAAATAGAGTGAAGAAATAATACCACGTCTGACAGCTGCACCACTTCACTCAACCCACATTTGAACATTTCCTTCTCTTTTTACTAGCAAGTTAGGCAGACACCTGGCACTAAAAAATATTGGAATTTGATCATTTTCTGCAATCTAAAATTTGATTATTTCCTTCATGGTGCACATGCATCTATGGCCACTGTACATATTATATATGTATGTCTGTTTATGGTTGTCTTGGTCTTTCACCCCCAACCTTCCTCCTGAGGGACCCAGTAACACCCACGTGTTGTAACTCACCTTCTAACACGCTGCCATTCCACACAGAGAGCGTGCGGGGCGTTTTGGGGCAGTCAGGGTGCTATGGCAGATAATCAGACTAATCGTTCCTGCCAGCTGAGGATCTCAAAGCATCTTACGTGAAGCCTTGCACGTTGCACTGAGGAAGGATGGAGATGCTTTTATGCTCCACTGAAGCGCAGCCACCCGTGAGAAGAGCACAGCAGCTATCAAGCAGACGGGAACATGGACAGTATTTTCTGTTACAAATGCATCAGTGGCCTCAGCTGAGAGACGGGGAGTACAGCTGTTGTCTTTGGAAGGTTGTCTTCTGTGCCACCACACTGCCCATGGGGCAAGAAGAGACTTTCTTCACTGTAGGGACATCAAATCTATTTATTTATTTTTCTGTCATCAGCACTAGAGTTGGTCACTGCCCAAAGCTGGAGTGTTCATCAAACTTCATGTATCCTGGAGCCGACCTGTTTGGGTTTCACGGGAAGGGAAGGATGCAGTTTTGCACGTTGATTCTCACTGGTGGAAATTGGGGGTTTTCTGGTAGGGTACAGCAGTGATCTGTCCCTTGGGCACAGAGGTTTGCTGAGCACAGCTGCAAAATCAGTGGTCAAGTCATTGTCGCTTCAGTACTTTGCATGGAATATCCCAAAACACTTGGAAAGATAAAATTCTTCCTTATTAACTGAATTCACGAACTCACTTCTGCTGCTGGAAATTGCGTGTTCATTTGGGAGTTAAAGACTCTGGTCTTGATTCCAAAGGGCACTTACCTGCCCCAGGGTACAACTTCACAGCATTTATTTAGAATCTTCAGATAAAGCATGTTCTGCTGGGTCATGGCCTGTGTGGCAAAAAAGAGAAAATTTAAAATAATTGGAAGATGGGACTTAGGCCCCTAGGTCATGGCTAAGAGAAGTAAAGATATTTTGAATTACTTCCCATTTTCTCTGTTTAAAAATTGCATCGGTATAGCACAGATGTATTTGATACGGAAACCTTTAATCTGCTAATTGGCCCAGCGTCTCTAATACTTTGAGTCCATCTGTTGTGATGAGATCTGATTAATTAAATGTGAGGTACCAAGAAATGTCCGATGCTTCCTTCTGTACAGGTGAGAGAGACATTGTGAAATAAAGGGCGGTGTTCTAGAGATGTGTGTGTGCAGAGTAATGGTGTTGATTTCAGCTCACGCAGATGCCTCACAGCTCTGAAGCAGAATTTGTCCTGAAACTTTTACATGGAAGTGTCAGTGAGGAGCTCAGAACATGAAATACAAAATATAAAGCGGCTGAGAAAATCAATAAAGAACATTTTGAAAGGAACAAAGTAAAACCAAACAAAATAAAGAAAAAAAAAAGATGCCGTCGCCAAATGTGACTGTTATGAGCTGGAATGCCACCAGCTTGTCTCTGCCCACGTTTGCCTTGCTCCCCGTCAGTGTGTCCTGGTTTTTATGTTGGGATAAGCTGGAGACAGGCTCTGCTGCTGAGTGTCCGCTCAGTTCATCGGTGTTTCTCACAAAGGCTCGATGTGGTCCCTGATCACAGCAGTGCTTCACTCGCTTTAGAGACCACTGGTCACCTGTGTGCACCAGGCTCTGATCGCTGCGGATAAAAGCCTGAAGGAGGGATGAGGCAGAATCACAGACTGGTGGGGTTGGAAGG
>NW_010299422.1:625-1769 GCF_000700745.2 Antrostomus carolinensis | reverse complement strand
GACCAGGATGGACATGGGAACTGGATGGTCTTGGAGACTGGGAGGGTCTTCAGGACCAGGATGGACATGGGAACTGGGATGGTCTTGGAGACTGGGAGGGTCTTGGAGACTGGGATGGTCTTGGAGACCAGAATGGACATGGGCATTGAGATGGGCTTGGAGACTGGGAGGGTTTTGAGGACCAGGATGGACATGGGAACTGGGATGGTCTTGGAGACTGGGAGGGTCTTGGAGACTGGGATGGTCTTGAGGACCAGGATGGGGAATGGACATGGGCATTGAGATGGACATGGGAACCAGGATGGACATGGAGACCAGGATGGACATGGGAACTGGGATGGTCTTGGAGACTGGGAGGGTCTTGGAGACTGGGATGGTCTTGAGGACCAGGATGGGGATGGACATGGGCATTGGGTTGGTCTTGGGGACCAGGATGGACATGGACATTGAGATGGACATGGGAACTGGGATGGTCAAGGGAACTGGGATGGTCTTGGGGACTGGGCTGGGCACAATGACCAGGATGGACATGGACACCTGGATGGTCAAGGGGACTGGGACGAGAACGTTGACCAGATGGGTAGAGGGACCAGGATGGACACAAGAACATGGGCACCAGGATGGGCATGGAGACCAGCATGGACACGGGAACTGGGATGGACATGGGAACTGGGATGGTCTTGGAGACTGGGATGGTCTTGAGGACCAGCATGGACATGGGAACTGGGATGGACATGGAGATCAGAGCTGCCTTGGTGACCATGGTGGCCACATGAGGACACATGAGGAGCATGGTGGCCACAGAGGTTGCTCCTGGCTTGGAGCTGGGATGTCCCCGGTGTCCCCAGGATGTCCCCCCCTTGTCCCCACAGACGTGGACGAGTGCCAGGAGTACGGTGCCAGCCTCTGTGGTGTCCAACGCTGTGACAACATCCCCGGCTCCTACCGCTGCGTCACCGACTGCCAACCCGGCTACCGGGCCGGTGACAACGGGGACTGCCTGGGTGAGATGGGGGTCACCAGGCCATGGGGAGCAGAAGAGCAGTAGGGACCATGTCATGGGGTGCAAAGGAACCACGTCATGGGGGACATCAAGGTCCATGTCATGGGGGGACATCAAGGTCCATTTCAGGGGGGGACATCA
>NW_010299422.1:0-399 GCF_000700745.2 Antrostomus carolinensis | reverse complement strand
ACAATGCCATTGGAGGACATCAAGTTTCATGCCATGGGGGGACATCAAGGACCATTTAATGGAGGACATCAAGGTCCATGTCATGGGGGACATCAAGGTCCACGTCATGGGGGGAGCTCAAGGTCCATTTCATGGGGGGACATAAAGGTCCATGTCATGGGGGACATCAAGGTCCACGTCATGGGGGGAGCTCAAGGTCCATTTCATGGGGGGACATAAAGGTCCATGTCATGGGGGGACATCAAGGTCCAGGTCATGGGGAACATGAAGGACCACACTTCTCCAAGAACCAGAAGCCCCCAGACCACGATGAACTCATCACCACCCTGGGATGGGGGAGATGATGGTGGGGAGGGGGAGGACACAGACACCACCCACCATGAACCCCCCACCCCTGAA
>NW_010299421.1:4715-4963 GCF_000700745.2 Antrostomus carolinensis | reverse complement strand
TGGCAGAGCCCACCACCCAAGGGAGGGCTTTGCCCTGGCTGCTCTCGCCCTGCAGAGATCGCCCTCTGCCCCAACAACCACGAGGTCCACATCTACCGCAAGGATGGAGCCAAGTGGAGCAAAGTCCATGAGCTGAAGGAGCACAACGGGCAGGTGACAGGTGAGTTCCATCCAGTGGGGGGGATGGGGACATGGCTGGTGGGGGGGCCTGCCCTGGAGTCAGTCCCAGCCCTGTTGGGGGCATGGGC
>NW_010299421.1:3190-4702 GCF_000700745.2 Antrostomus carolinensis | reverse complement strand
CGGGTGGAGGAGAGGAAACAGGTTGTGTCTGCTTCTCCTGGCCCTGATTCAGCATGTCAGGAGGCACCCAGGGGTGGGATGGAATGGGATGGGAGAGATAAAGAGGGATGAGGTGGGATGAGGTGTATGAAGTGGGGTGAGGTGGGAGGGAGGGATGGGAAGGGATGGATAGATGGGACAGATGGGGTGAGATGGGTTGGGGTGGAATGAGATGGATGTGGGAGTGGATCAAAGAGGGACTCTGGAGCAGGGACCACCCAGAACAGCTCTGCCTTCTACTAGCCTCCAACCCTGAGTGACCCATCCCCATCCCCATGTCTCCCTGGGCTACCATCATCCACCTCTGCCTTCCAGGCATTGACTGGGCCCCTGAGAGCAACCGGCTGGTGACATGTGGGACCGATCGCAACGCCTACGTCTGGACCCTGAAGGGCAACATCTGGAAACCAACCCTGGTCATCCTGAGGATCAACCGGGCTGCCCGCTGCGTCAAGTGGTCCCCCAAGGAGAACAAGTTTGCTGTGGGCAGCGGCTCCCGGCTCATCTCCATCTGCTACTTTGAGCAGGAGAATGACTGGTGAGGCTCTGCCATGGCCTCGTTGGGTCTGTCCTGGGGGAGATGGAGGGATGGGGAGGTGGAGAAGAGATGGATGAATGGATAGATGGGGAGATGGATGGATGGAGGGATGGGAAGAGAGATGGAGAAGAGGTGGAAGGGATGTACATGGATTGGGAGATAGGAGACTGGAGGAGTTGGGTGTGATGCAAGAGGAGATGGGTGGGACAGAGAGGAGCTGGAGGAGGAGGTGGAAGAGGAGACAGATGGGGAGATGGAGAGGTGCTCCAAAACCCTGCTGCTGGGGATGGCACTGCCTGTCCCCTTGCCCTGGCTGCTGCTGCAGGTGGGTCACCCAGGGCAGCTCCTGGGGTGCTTGTCACCCCAACCACCCTCCGCCAGCCCCCCAAAATCCCAGAGGGGTTCCCGGGGTGGTGATGATCCCTCATTGACACCAACCTCTCTCCTCACAGGTGGGTTTGTAAGCACATCAAGAAGCCCATCCGCTCAACAGTGCTCAGCCTCGACTGGCACCCCAACAACGTCCTCCTGGCCGCCGGCTCCTGCGACTTCAAGTGCCGGTGAGGAGCAGGGAGGATGGGCAACGGGGTGTCTGAGGTGGGGGAGCCCCCAAGGATGGGTTGGGGTCCCACCCTGGCACAGCACAGGGATGTGTGGAGCAGCCCGTGGTGCTTCACCCCTCCGTGTGCTGCTGGGAGCCAGGGATGGGATGCAGAAGAGATGTGGGGAGGGCTGGAGGGATTCACCATGGGGGGCACCCAGTGGGGCACCCCATGGGTCCAGCAGGGAAACTGAGGCACGCAAGGGGCCAGGGTGGATGCCAGGACACACGGCAGGGCTCTCCCTCCCCCAGGATATTCTCAGCCTACATCAAGGAGGTGGAGGAGCGGCCCAGCCCCACACCCTGGGGCTCCAAGATGCCCTTTGGGGAGCTG
>NW_010299421.1:2553-3107 GCF_000700745.2 Antrostomus carolinensis | reverse complement strand
GGGTGAGCCACGACAGCACCCTCTGCCTCGCCGATGCCAACAAGAAGATGGCGTAAGTAGGGCTGGGGAGGGGGTTCAGGGGTGTTGGTGGGGGAGGTTTGACCCCCAAAACTGACCTGGAGATGGAGGCATCTGTGTTGGGTGGGGGGTGAAGGGCCAAGGAGACCTGGTCAGAGGAGGCAATGTGTCTTCTCCTTGTGGTTTTGTGGCTTCCACCTGTGTCACGAGCTGTGCCAGTCTCAGCACAGAGTCTGAAGCTCAGCTCCCTGCGAACCCCCTGCCCTCCCTCGTAGCGTGGCCTCGCTGTGCACTGAGACGCTGCCGCTCCTGGCTGTCACCTTCATCACCGAGAACAGCCTGGTGGCCGCGGTGAGTCCGGGCTGGGGACACGGGGTGGGTGCTGAGCCAGCAGCTGGCACGATGGTGCTGAGCTGGGCTGCCTGGTTCCCCAGGGCCACGACTGCTACCCGATGCTGTTCACCTACGAGGAGAACCAGGGTGTCCTGACCTTCGGGGGGAAGCTGGATGTCCCCAAGCAGAGCTCCCAGCGCGGC
>NW_010299421.1:1244-2409 GCF_000700745.2 Antrostomus carolinensis | reverse complement strand
GGGGGGCAGCGGGGGGAGGGACAGGATCCACTGGGTCACCTCAGGGGCTCCTGGGGGGGTGCTGGCCCCTGAGCATCCCTTGGTTGTGCTGCTGTCCGGTCTGGGAGCTGGGACAGACCTGGAGTGTGCCTGGAGCATCCCTGAGCATCCCTGGATATCCCTGAGCATCCCTGGGCATCCCTGCACGTGGGTGGGGGAGATAAAGGGGTCCAGCCCTGGGAGCTGGTGCATCCCTGGGTATCCCTGAGCATCCCCGGAGCATTCCTGGGTATCCCAGGGCATCCCTGCATGTGGATGGGGGAGATGGAGGAGCCCAACCCCAGGAGCAGGGAGAGCCCTGGGTATCCCTAGAGCATCCCTGGGTATCCCTGAGCATCCCTAGGTAATTGTGGAGCATTCCTGGGTATCCCTGAGCATCCCTAGAGAATTCCTGAGGATCTCTGGGGCATCCCTGGGCATCTCTGCACATGTGTAGGAGGAGATGGAATGGTCCAGCCCCAGGAGCTGGGAGAGCCCTGGGCATCCCTAGAGCATCCCTGGAACATTCGTGGCCATCCCTGGGCACGGGTGGGGGAGACGAAGGGATCTGGTCCCCCTCCCACCCACCAAGTCCTGGGCAGCCCGAGGGCTCGGCGGGGGTTTGGGGTTGACTCCCCATCACCTCTTTGCACCCACAGCCAGATCTCAGTGCTGACGGGCGGGAAGGGCAACTGCTCACAGTTCTGCACCACGGGGATGGACGGTGGCATGAGCATCTGGGATGTCAAGGTGAGGTGTCCCCAGTGTCCCCACGGTGCCTCAGTTCCCCCCGAGTGTTGAACCCTCATTAGCCACAGCTCTAATTACAATCCCCCCACCCCACTGCTGCGCAGCTCTTTCCTGGGGTGGTGGTGGGCCCCATCCTGCCCACGGGGGTGTCCTGGGTGGGATCTCCTTTAACCCAGGGCTGGGTGGGGGACACCCCTGGGTGGCACTTTCACAGCTCACCATCAGAGAGGGGGTGATACCAGCCTTGTGCAGGGATCCAGCACCCTCTCCTGGCTTTGGCTTTGTCCACACAACTTGAAAAATGAGCCAAAAACCAGTGGAAGCTGGGACATCCTCCCCACGGAGATGGGTTGGCACCCCAGGGGACAGCTTTACCCCCTTTAACTCCTCAACCACC
>NW_010299421.1:0-1081 GCF_000700745.2 Antrostomus carolinensis | reverse complement strand
GAGGCCCCCGCGGCGCCTCCCCCCCTGCCAGCCAGCCCCGGCGGCTGCTCTGAAAGAAAACTTCTCTTTTTTTACTATTTTTGTGACTCTCCCACCCGATGCTGGTCATACATCGCTTAAAGAAACCAAAAATAAAGTACAGATTTTCCTGTGTAAAGGGTTTGGGGTTTTTTTTCCCCACTTTTTTTCTGAAAATAGTTCACTGTGAGCACGTGGGTGATCACAGGACATCCCAGCTGCTGTGCTGAGTCTCTTCCAGCCTCTGGTGAGCGAGTCTGGGAAGCACTGGTGTCCCCAGCACTCCCTGGACCGCTGTGGGTCAGAGCACCTCCTGCTCCAGCAGCCCTACGGCTGCCAGAGGTGACAGTGTGGGGACTGACCTTCTGACACAGTGACTGGGTTGGACAGCAGCCTGAGGGGAAGTGTTTTCTCCACCGTGGTAACCAGATTGTGCAAGACAATCTCCATCGGAGACAGCAGGAAAAGCTTTGTGCCTTCAGGCTGCATCTGCTGCTGGAGCTCCTCAACCTCCAGCCAAACTCCACACCACAAGGACAGGGAAGCAGCAGAGGAAGTCACCACACCACCAGAGCTCACCTCAGCAGCAGCCTGCACACTCCTGTTCATTCACACACACCACAATGACAGAGCTGTTCTGATAATTTATATTTTAATCAGCCAAATATACAAGTTCTGTTGTTGTTTTTAAACTTTTATCAAGTTTGTTTGGTTTTTTTCCATCTGGTCTGATCCAATTAACGTTGGGTTGGTTTGTTTGTTTGTTTGTTTCCTTTAAACAAAGGATGATGTGGTTAAAAACTGGCACTATCCCTAATAAGGAGAAGAAAAAAAAGACAACCAAAAAAATGAAGAGGATGGAAAAGGGGAGACTGGCTGCAAGAAAGGAGGGATGAACCTGGGAAGGAACAACATTCCAGATGTCCATGAAGTCAGGCTCCTGGATTACACTGCAACACCCTGCAGCAAAATTTGATGGGCCACTTGCCCAAAAGGATTCCTCGGATACATGATCCTTTGGGCTTTCACTAGCAAGTCAAAGTTCCCCACCCCATGCCCCACC
>NW_010299420.1:0-26282 GCF_000700745.2 Antrostomus carolinensis | reverse complement strand
CCCCCCACTCTGGCTTTGGTATGGGGGAATAAAACATCTCAGCTCATACAGGAGAAAAAAATTAAAACCAGGCAGAGTAAAGCCCCATTGTAAGCTTCACATGCAATCAAACAGCCTCGCAGAGAAACTCCCTTTCCTGGTGCTGCCACTGATGAACCACAATTAAAAAAAATTTTTGTAAAAAAATCACTTTTTATACTCGCTGCTTTCAAGCTAGACATTGACATGTGAACCAAAATCTTCTTTTTAACTATTGCCCGGGAGGCCACCAAAGAATCCCAGCTGACCCCCTGCCATCAGAGTGAGTGATGGTCGGCTGCTGGTGTTGCAGCTCACTTCCCCCAGGCTGCCACCCTGAGAGATCCCACCATCCACCATCGGTGTGAGTGACATTAGCCCACTGGGCTTTGAAAGCACTTTTCAGGTCGGTCATCACGGAGAGATAGCTTCCTTCACACACACCATCAGGGTGAGTGACGTCAGGCCACTGGGGTTTAAAATACAGACCCTCAGGCTTGCTAAGCTGACACTGCTGAGAAAACTGCTTTTATTGTTTTACATCAGCAGGGACCTCTTTGTCTTTTTTTGCATTGTTTACTTAGAAGCCAGCCTCCCACTTTTCCGACTCCCACCCCAGACAATTATTAACATCTGTATGGTAATTTCTACTTTTTTTTTTCTCCCTCTCTTTTTTCTTTTTTTTTTTTTTTCTTTTTTAACTGGAGGTAAAGCAGATTTTAGTCTTTGAATTTTTATAGCCATCTGCTTTCTCATATGATTTTTCAAAGATCCTGGGTGCGCCTAAGCATTTGTTAGTGGAAGAGTCTTACAATAATGAAAGGAGAGCAGTTCTTAGAGATTCTAGTCCTTTTAGCTGTCCAGGTCACATGCTCCCTGATCGATAATGCTAATGATAGTAATTCTTCCTTCTTAGCTTTCTCTGAGGTTCCTGGAAAATTAAGACTTCAGGAAATGTTTCTCTTAATTCTTGACAGAGTATGACTCTGGCTAGTGCTTGGTCTTCCAACTTATGCTGCAAAAATTAAAAAGCTACTCTCTAGCCAACCATTATAGAAATCTGTACCTGACATTTTGGATAGTTTTTGCATCCTAAATTCAGATAATGAGATTTTAGGAAATTTGTGAAATAATACATGGGATTTAGGATAAAAACTCCTAAACTGGTTAATATGGAATGAAAAGATTTAAGATTGTCATCCTATAATATTGATTAAAACATTATATCATATAGTAATACATAGTGCAGTAGAAGTACCATTTTTCTGAACTCTATTTCCCTTTCATTCAAAATTAGGAAATGTTTCTTGATATATTAGTGAAAAGGAGTATTTTTTTTCAATTAACTATCTCTAAAGGATTCTAATTCCTTATGAAAACAGCAAACATTTTTAAGCTAAAATAAATGCATGCATTTGAGAATTTAGGAAAATAAATTCTGAGAAAGATTACTTGATTAATTGTTAATTTATTTAAAGGTATAGAATAGTATAGAAACTAACTTTTAAAATCTCATTTGCCACTATTTTCTTTTTCTTTGCTCTGCATAATTTGAAGCTCTTCTCTCACTGATCTGATCTTCATTTGGTTGCACAAACTCATTTTGGATTCAGATTTCATAAGAGGTACTATATGCAGAATAGTCTTGCTCTTTAAGAGAAGTTTGATTCCTTAAAATAGTCTCTCACCTCTTCAGCTTGCCTATTTTTTGAATTGGCATCAACTAAAGATAGGTACTGAATGGTATCAGTTTCTCTGAAGGAAGAGGCTTTTTAATTTTCTGAGAGATTAGCAAGAAATTATGGAAAATATGTAATAAAAATATATTTTGATGAAGCAACTGGACTGTCCAGTAAAATACATTTGTAAAGAATTTGCTTTAGCCTTATGAGAACTGAAATATAGAACACAAATATATTTACAGTGGAATACTAGATCAGATCGAGGTCTTTTCATGTTAGCATGAAAGTTGCCTCTAGTAGTTACCACTACAAGATGCTTCTGAGGACACTGCAGGCAAGGATGACACTGAGTCTTCCACACTGAAGTTCTCATCCTAAGTAATATTCTTAAACTTTAAGGATTTTCCCACTCATAAAAGTTATTTTCAAGTGTGGTTTTAATGTGCTTGATAATATTCTGTGGTAGTAAACACCACAAGGCAGTTATTTATTGTCTGGGATTTCTTAAATTCTTGTTCTAAATTTTGAGTAAGTCCTACCTCACTTTCATATAAATGAGACTTTAAAGTTCAGCTGCTTCTTTCTACCCCATACAAACTGAAGCAAGAACTGGACCCCTGACTTCTGGAGTTCAGAACCATAGACAAGAATGGGAATCTAACTGCTGTGCTATAAAATTTGCATGAAGTCTTAAGGAGTGTTTTTGCTTTTTCTCCTGGCTGCAGCAATCTGTATGTGATTTGCCAGTGTGCTCCTGTTTTCTTGACCCAACTGAGAAAGTGCTACTTCTAGCTCTCTCTGTGCTCTTTGCAGGAGTTCATGTGTTGCTCCAAGCACACTGGTGTGCAGGCTCTTATACTAGCAGTACACCCCAACCAACTCCCCTGTCCAGTGTGCTCTGGGAAAGGGCAGTATACATTCAGCACTGTGTAGTTTTGGGATTCCCCTGCCATGGAAATCCCTGGGTCTCCAGTTGGTCAGATGGCTGATCATAGTATACCTTGTGTGAGGATTGATTCATTTGTCAGAGATTTAGCATTGCAAAACCTGTGTGTTCAGAAATGAGGAGTTGGCCTCAAATGTCATGAGTTTGTTAAAAAAATAAAAAAAAAAGGGGGGGGTGTGGTTGCTTCCAGACATTTGGGCTTTTTTGGTTTACTCAGTTTGCATATTCAGATTATCCTACAGAGCCATGAAAGTTATTTTGGATCTTTGTTGTAAAATGAAAATTAAGTTTTCTCTTAAGTGCACAGCTTGAGAGCCTAAGATTCATGAGAACTGCCAAAAAGTCTGCAGTATCTGTGACTGTCCATAAAGAAATGAAAGATGGATGTCCCTATAGCAACTGGAATCTGAAATCGAGAGATTGCAAAAAGGAAGGCAACAACCCAGTTGGGTTATGCGGGCTTTGGCTCTGAGTACTTTGGATAAGGAATTACAAGTTCTGTATCTGTCTGCCTTATGCACTGGCATGCTTGATCCGAAAGAGACTACACATATATTTCTGCACCTTCTGTATGTGGATGGAAGACATCAAAATCTACTAAAATGCAGCGGGCTGTATAGGACTTTAAAATCTGATTGTGACCATCACTTTATTAACTGCACCAGGAATGATGGTTTTGGTGACACAATTAGTTTCTGCAAAAAGGATTGTGGAGCCAGGGAAATAATGATTTCTGTAAAGTAGCTGTTGGAATACTTAAAGATTAATGATCCTGTTTCAGAGGCGTAAATTACCAAAATACATATTGGCGGAATATTTTCTAAATATTCTATTTAGAAAATGTCCAGAAAAAAAAATTTCTGAGTCATTTATAAGAGAAGATGTTGAAGAATTTGCTGGTTTTACTCAATACACTGGTGAAGGAACTCTATGCCCTCCTCAAAATAACCCCCAGTCAGGTTACATGCTGTAGGAATACATTTTTTAAAACAGAAGCTTGGCAATTGCAGCTCTAGCTTGCCCACCACACCTTTTCCAAACTATGCTGTTATTTTTATGAATTAAGGCACCTGGTTGCTTATACACAATAATTATATCTTTTATCTTCTTCTCTAAATGGCTTTCTATAAACTCTTTTTTTACTGGTTAAATCACGGTGATACCAGTGATGCATATTATTTTTCTGCTTGCTAAGATACTATAGCCTATATAGAACTAATCACAAGAATTAAGTTCTGAAAAAGGTTGTCTACATAGCCAGGTTTCTCAGTACAGTTTTGTTCTAAAGGCCTGAGCTCTGCTTTGTCATTAGAAGTGTACAGTTAATTACGAGATTATCATTGTGGTAGTCACGCAATTTCTATTGCATACCATAATTTGTCTTGATTATGATATGCAATAGGAACTTTAAAAGTGCTATAAATTAGTAATTTCAATTCCATTGCATTGTCTATTTAAATAAGAATATGACTATGAATGCCACAAGATTTCTACTTAACATAATAATTAATTTTCTTAATTGTGCAGAGTATAACTTGTGTTACCAAGTCAAACGTAAAGGTCTTAAAATGAAATTATAAGTTGTAGGCCTGTTTCAGCATCTGGGGAGAATGAGATGGTTCTGCCCTATGCCACTAAAAGGCTTAGCGTGTGTTTGCCACTATCAGCCATTCAGCTGCAGGACAGTGTCATACTGAGGAACAGATGACTTACATCCAACAGGAAAGTAGAAAAGCAAAAATGACATTAATTCCTGTCAAATGAAAATGAACTATTATTTTGTAATAAATCATTTAAATTAAAACAATTCCCTAAACATATAATTAAAATATAATGATAATAGAAAATAGTTCATGCAGTCCTTTTTAATTTGAGGTCACTTTTTATTCCGCTTTCTGTGACATTTTCTTGACTAAATCGTTGTTTTGGTTTTGTATCAGATTTAATTTTCACCAAAGGCTGTTATATTGCAACACAACAAAAAACCACAGAAATAAATTTATATTTCATCTGAAACAGAAATTGTTAGACACAAATAGGTCTTTTCCACCCAGTTCAGTATTTCTGGTGAGTTTAATTGTAGCTAATACAAATAGTAAAGTTATTCATACTTGTGCCTTTTGACTCGGATATTAACATGTCAGGATTAAATAGAGGAGGTTCTAACTCATCCATGTGTTGTGAAAGCAAGGCTCTTACATACAAAAAACTGTATGATCATTATTTTTTATCTTACTGCTCTTCAGTGAAACAGTGATACCCAGTGATAGGACAAGGGACAACGGATGTAAGCTGGAACACAGGAGGTTCTGCTTAAACTTGAGAAAAAACTTCTTTACAGTGAGGGTGACAGAGCCCTGGAACAGGCTGCCCAGGGAGGTTGTGGAGTCTCCTTCTCTGTAGACATTCAAGACCCACCTGGACGCCTTCCTGTGTGATCTCATTTAGGTTCCTGCTCCGGCAGGGGGATTGGACTAGATGATCTTTTGAGGTCCCTTCCAATCCACAACATTCTGTGATTCTGTGATTCTGTGATTTGCTGGATTAATTGGCTTGTGAAATTACCTCATCTTGGTCCTTTTCTAATTTTATCTATACATTTATTATTCTTCCCCTTACCTCTCTTCCCACGTTTGTTTTGACCTCCAAGCCTTACATTAGCAATTACCTTCCTTTGAGTCTTTTTTTTTTTTTTTAATATTCATTTTGGATAGATTATCTCATTCCATGAAGAAAGCAGGAACAACCTTAAATGAGAGAGACGTCATCAGAGATTTGTAATCCCTGTAGTGTCTGTGTGTTCTTCTTATAAATTTGGAAAGTATAATTACCGTCTTTGAGACTCCTTTTCTCATACATTTTCCATTTTATACCCTTGAAGTGCATTGGAAAAACAGACAGAAAACTAATACTGTAATCTAAGTTACATTTTACCCCCTCCCCATTTCATAAACAACAGGCTAAATACTACTATAGCTCTCACATTTCTTTCTTTGTACTTTATTTGCCCTGTGAGACTTTGGAGACCCTTTCTCTTTCACAGTTTCTATTTTCCTCATAGGAAGGTAAAGGGTAGTAATATTACAAGAGGGTAATAAATTCCCTGTACACATGTACTTGTCATTGGTCACAGAAATTGTGACTAAAATGACAGATACAATAAGTATTCTTCAGGGTCTTTTGTTAGTTTAGATTTAGGTCACAAAGTGTATTTCCCAGGCTGTCATTCTAAGACGAGCCAGTCTGGCAACATAAATGCTGTTTTAGCTTTTTCAGAGCATTGGCTTTGTAGCAGCATTGAATTAAGAGTTTTCATAACTTTTGCAGTGTTCCTAACAATCCACATTAAGCCATAAAGACTAATTTTTAAACAGTACTTTTCCTGCTCAAATCCTCTGCCTGTGTTTCCATATGGTTTCATTTTAATGCTCATGTATCCATACTTCTATTATTGCTTGCCCCCTTTTACTGGAATTCACTGGAGGAAACTGCTATTAGGGTTTTCCTTTTTGCAGAAGTGGGTAGTTGTTCTGAAAAGACAGCACAAGATGAAATAAAAGGGCACATTTATGAACAAAATGGACATAATGATCAAGGTTTTCTATTGAATCTTTGTGATCTAGAAAGGATCACTGGCATTCTGAATGAGAACAAAGACTCAGGAAAAAATTAAGAAATTAGCAACATTTTATGAAAGCTTAAATTTCATCTTACACCTCATGTCTTTCTAATTCTGATGAATTTTAGAAATGGAAAAACAACTTATATCTCTTCACAAAGATTATTTTTTGTTAAGATATATAACAACTGTATAAGTAACATCTGACAGGTTCAGACAATTTAAAGGGAACACTTTAGCCTCATGTTTAGTATTCGATGTGTTGCTAATTTATATTTCCTGATTAGAAATGCATATTCAAAAACAAAAGCATTTTGAGCACATTTTAACCTAAAATACTTCATAAGGTCTCCTCAGCTGTGTTTAAAACCTAGCTCTATTTCTCACATTCATGTAATGTAGAGTCCTTCATGCATTCCATGGAGATACTCATTACCCTAAAGAAATTTGGAACATACTAATATACTTTGCTTAATTGAGGCCTCCCGTGCCAATGAACTGAAAAAAACTCCTCATAGAACTAAGAAACAACTGCAAAAAACTACAACTTTCAGAAGAAGTTCTAAAAACAACTTGTCACCTTCTTTTTGGATAAAAACAAACGTGAAATTTTGCAGTGACTGGAAATACAGTTTATTCACAAACTTGGAATTTGCACTTCGGGAGGACAACTAGAAAGAAAGTGTAGTAAACATGGAGAAGGAATTTTCCCTTTTGTTAGTTTTCTGTCTTTAAGAACATGGACAACAATGTTGAACTTGTTTTTACATATTTCTGAATATCAATTTCTAAGGATATTTCTTGAAAAATGTTGAATTTATGATATCCACACACAACATGCACAATTTCTGTAGTTAAGTAATGAGTAATGTTTGATTTGCTATCAGAAACATTATATAATCCAGCAAACCCCAAAAATTTTCAACATTGATATTATACTTTGTTTAATTGCTACTGATTTGCTACAAAATGAAGGGGAATTTCAGGAATGCTTATATAAATTATATTGAACTTTGCCTTGAATAATTATGTTTATGACCTTCTCCATCACCATAGCCTTCAGTCTTGAAGGTCTCCCTACAAAGGCAAAGCCCATGGTTTCTTTCCTATACTTATTACGGTTTGACTGTTGTCTCATCAGGTTAAAAGTTTTCCATCACAACTTGGATTTCTGTATCCGTATTCTTTTCTCACATCCTTCAAGGGTTTTGCAGTGATAGCTTCTCAACATGAAGAACTGGAACAAGAAAATAAATTTTAATAGAAGATTGTTGAATGCAAGTTATTGTGCTCTTAATTCACATTTCTAGAAATAGTGCCCATGTGTTTTTAACCCAGGATATATAGGGACTGAAAGGGATCTTCTGGCTCATCCAGCCTCCTCCTATTTCAGGCATATAACATCATGTAACCTTTTTAATAACTTGATAAGCTTCCATCTTAAGATGATCTGGGCTAATTTTGCCCCATTGCTCCTCCTGAAAGGCTGTTCAAGAACTTCATTGCTCTTTCTGTCCTGTCTTGGGATTGTGTTTGACTTGGGGTATGTCTGTATCACGCAGTTGTCTTGTATATCTGTTAGTAGTATATCTGGAGTATCATTCTTTTTTCTGTTATAACTAACCAATGATTAATGTCATCCAGTTCTTTGTGGGTGGTACCTGTGTCTTCGTCTGTACTGACTGTGTATCCTAACGTTTGTTGTCAACATGTATATACTTGGATTTTGTCTCAACACTAAGTTAACTAATATATTAAACAATATGTTTAAGGAGCACCCTGGTCTGATACTTAATTTCTCAAGACTACTTGTGAGCATCTCCTTTTTCCTCTTTTTGGCCATTTTTTTTTACCTGCCTTACCATTCTTCCAGTAATCCTCACCGTCTTCTGGCAATACTAAGAATTCCTTTATGGTGTCATAACACAATTTTTGCTGATGCCCAAATGGATTACCTCTGTTGCATTTCCTTTTTCTGAAAATATGTTATCTGATCAAAGAATGTCAACATCTAACCACACAATGTCAGCATGACAAAATTCATGTACAGCATTTTACTCATCTCTTCTTTATTTCTTTTTTAAAAAATTATTTATTCTTACCTTCTGTTACTAACTTTTGTGCATTCTTAATGTCATTCTAGCAAACCCATAGCTGCTTGTATCACTTTCCTGGCCCTTCTCAAAAATAGGTGCTGTGTATTCTCTGATCAGGGGGTGTCTATAGATAATAATCTTATCTGTAGGGCAGCCTCATGGAACTTGAAGCTTTTCCTGTCAAATCTTTAAGAACCAAGAATTACAAGCTAGAGGTTTCCCAGAATGTCATTCACTTCTGCTGTTTGCTATGTCAACCAGCTGAAGTATGTAAGACAGAAACTAAACTTTGCTTACTAATGGAAAAAGACAGCATTGAGATGTCTGCAACTGTAAATATCAGTGAAAGTTTAAATATTTTCATGCAAAAGTAAGCTCCAAACTCAGACTTCCTAGGAAATGTTTTTGTTGGAAGTTGATTCTAACATAGTCAAATTTTATTCCTGTTTTTGTATTATTCATTCTCTTTTTGACAACTCACCAAGTCATGCTTTTTCCTGGCATAGGTCATCTTCCTTTTTATAGCAAAAGTAGGTGGAGAGGAGTCAGCAGAAAGAAATAACAAAAGGTCCTTTATATTTCCATATTGTTCTACCTAAATATTTGGAGGAAGGTTTTATTTCTTTGTAGTATTCTAGACATCTGGTGTCCCTACCACCAGTTCTTGACAACAGGTTTCCAGAATTAGAATACAATTGCCATGCAGCCTGTCCAATGATGACCTGAAGACCTCTTGCAGACTTAATAACTTTTGTTTTCCAACAGTTAAAACCCCGTAACTTTATGGATTTTGCTTGCAAGCTATTACTACTACAAAAAAAGATCCCTGTTAATTTGAAGGATGGTTGTAGTAATCTTTCAGAACTTCCATCTTTTTAATCTTATTTTTTATATAGAGAAAAAAAAAAACATTTTTTTTTTTAAATATGGGTGACATTTTACTTTATTTTAAGAGCATGATTTCTAGGGATGGATGTGACTTCCCTGGTAAAGGACTTCTCGACTGTGTTTTTTAAGAGTTTACAGTCTAGATACCTTGATGGAAATAGAGATTATGTCAAAAAAGGCAACTGGCCCACAAATCCTCATGTCAATAGAAAAATAGAATAACTCCATGCATGGACCAAGTGAGTTGAATCAAGACTTTATTTTCAGATGATAGCAAGATAATTTTATGACAGATGTCTTTAGTTGCAACTAGGTCTGCTGGATTAATTACTAAAACTATAGAGAATTACACTGCCCAAATTAGCCTCAGGAATGCAACAGTCACTATTTTGTAGTTTTCTTGTGCCTACTTGCCTTTATGTTGCTGGAGCCTGGATGTCACTTTTACGAAGGCTGATTGCCCATTTCCTTTGCAGTGAAAACCTAAGCTAAAATCATCTAAGGGCTGGTGGCTATCTGAGACCCTCAAACAGTTCTACCCAAGACAGAAAGTTCTCCCAATGGAAAAATTAGAGAACAGCTCATCTTTTTGCAAGGGGAAAAAAAGTGGATCTTCTGAAGAACACCAACCTTTGCACCTACAAAGGGACTACAGCTCTTACGAGTGGAGGAGTAATACTACACTGGGCTCTTGGGCTAACCTCAATGCTCAAACCAGGTGCAGATTTCTCCAACTGGCATTGCAGCGAAGACTTGTAAGCTGTGGTTTCATTGCTTTCTTTTTTGCTTTGTTTTTTTTTTTTTTGTTTTGTTTTGTTGGGTTTTTCTGTTGGGTTTTTTTGCCCCAGTGGATCAACTAGTACCTGCTAACTAAGCCTGTAGACAAGGCAATTATCTTACTGCTCTGAAGTATGAAGGTAATAGCATTGCTTCTGCTTCGTTACTTCTGGAAAACTAGAGTACTTTCTCTCCACTAGGATGCAACAAGCAGGTAGCTTTTAATCACCTGCTGTAAACTCAACTTTCTGGAATAAAAACAAAGGCAGATAAGCATCTGTGATCTAACTCCTCTTACTTGCTAGTAGCCCATCTGGCTATTTTAATATGATTTCTTGTCATGCATGCTTCCTTTTTCTCTTTTACTGGTGTATTTTGGTATTCATTTTAACCTTGTAAGAATTTCTGTGATGCTTTCTAAAATAGATTCATTATTTTTTTATGTTTAGTAGGTCAAATAACTTCTTCTCATCCAGACTGATCAGTGACATACAAGAAAGGAAATGTGAAGTATCTGCCCACATCCCATAGTTTAGATAGCATCTCAGACTGAGCTATGCACCTGGGATATTCCTAGTGATATGAGGATCCCATGAGGTGTGTCCAATAGTGCTTCATTCCTTCTCATCCCTTGCTTCAGTCTGCCTAGCTGTATTTGTGCAGACAGCAGCTCTGTAATTTAAGCATGAAAGAAATTATTCTAAGCAATTGTTTACTGAGAGTGTCTCCACTCTTGAAGTACCATGTTGATTCTAATGTACCATTGAGACTGTTATTATGTAGTTCATTACTCAGAATATCAAGACAGAATTGCCTAATAAGAGAAGCATAAGACAAGATGATTTGCATAGCTCAGTTGAACTTCACAGTTTGCATTTCGAGCAGGAGAAAACGCCAAGATTCCATAAGGCAACTACTTATTCCAAATCTGGCATTTCTTCTATTCAGAAACACAGATTGTGAAGTTCACTCGAGTTATTCAAATCAATCAATTTTTTTCACAAGTATTTTAATAACAAGCACATTTTCTGTTATGACTGTTTTATTATACACTACATGCATGTTAAGATATTAATTCAGTATATTCACTTACCTACTGTCTCTCTTTCCTCATTCTCCAAGAAAAATCTCTGTAATACATTTAAAGAAATGAGGAACATAGACAAGTTCATACATGTGTGCCCTTGCTAGAGAATTAAGATGGTTATCATGCACAGCTCATTTGTGGCTTTGTCTTATGTCATTCCATCACTTGCAAGTTATACAAGCAATTCCTAGACCATATAAGTAAGGAGTTTCACACATACAGCGTGTAAATCTGACTTAAAGGCTGTGTCTGTATTAGTGAATAAAATGGACTAAGGGCTGTTCTTTGGTCCTGAAGCTAAATGGGATGGCAAGCCCTGTGTCCATATGGCTAGTTCTTTTGCCCTTCTGACAATAATTAAATATTTTCCTGTTGAGGATGATCCTTGGCCTATGTGGATCCCTGAAATACACTTTGAGCTGTAGGAGAGAAGTAGTTGGCCTGAGCCAAAACTATGTCAGGAACCTTGACAGTAATTTCACGCTACACTTGCACATCCATGCTGTGGCTCTGCGGAACTTACCAGTGCAGTGTAATCAGAAGTTTTTGCTGTATCCCTGCCTGCCTCAGGACACTCTTCAGGGTCCCCTTCTACCTCAGTAACCTCAGCCCCAGCCCAGCTCTCTGTACCGAACCCAGTGGCTTAGGGCTACTTGCCTTCATGGGAGGGGTGGAAGGGCAAAAAACTCCACTTCCTTTCTCAGCCCAGGTTTATTTGTTAGCAGCAGTGCTGCTCCGTTAACTTGGGGAGAAAAGCAAGAAAAGAATGCACATAACAATGGGACTGTCTAACCTCTCTCATGAAAATAAGCTACAGTTGTTACACTCCCTCTACTCTGTTGAACCACCATGCCCCCGTGGAGACTTTAAACAAACAAAGGTATGATCTATGATCTGCAGTTTCCTTAAAACCCAAGGATTCTGTGCACATGACAGTGCAGCCAATCTGCCTGAGACAGCACATCACGTGATTGTGTGTGCAAGTAAGGACAGCCATTTGGTCTGAAAGTGCAAAACATTTTCCCATGAGTTGTTGAAAAATTGACCTGAAATACTTTGCTTTTCTTTAGAAAAAATGAGGATTTCACAATGACAAACATATTCAACTTTTTCTCTTCTCTGGATCAGATATGTCAAAATATTGACGGTTTTGTTTTGTTTTGTTTTTCTCTTTATTAACATCATCAGAACAATGAGTGAGAACATAGGTTCTGGGCTTGATACATGCTGTTAAATATTTTACAAGACTACAATAAAAGTTTGTTTGATATGTTTTAAAATTATTTACTACTGTACTGGAAAAAAATAGCTATTAAAACCTCATAGGCAGCTGTGGCTACTTGCTCCTGTGAAAAAGCAAATCCCAAATGTCAACTTGGTTTCAATCACTCTTCAAAAACATAGTGTGTTGAAGTCTGGTCTATACTTAATAAGTTTTACCGACGTTATTATGTTTGCTAACAGTGCAATTTTTTTCATCATAACTGTGCTTCACGCTGCCCTACTGCAGATGTAGGTATGCTGGCAGTCTTGCTGAAGATTTGACTCTTGCTTCACTGACCAGAAGGAGGATATATCTTTAAAACATGTTTAAACTAGAATGACCATTTCTAGATGGGGGAAATGATTTCCGTATGCAGGACAAATATAAAGAGAAGTTCTTAAGTGCAGAGAAGACATCAGTTTCATACACACTGAACAGTACTGAATAAATAAGTCCTCTCTGCTTGGTAGCCAGCCCTGCTGACTCTTAGGATTTTATCATGTTTTTCAATATTTGTTTTTGTTTTGCTTCTTAAAATCCTCAAATCCTTGCATAATGTGGATGCATAGGAGTCTATGTTTCATGTTAGACTATATTTCTAGCATTTATAGTTGTGGAGAAAAAACTTGAAAATGCTCTTACAATCCCTACTTCTAACACAGCAAAACAGAACAATCTGAAATGAATGTTTAAAATACTGTAAATTTTAAATCAAGTTCCTTCTTTCTGAGACCTCCACTTTTTATAGTTCTGATAATAATAACTTTATAAATTTTACTTGCCTGAGTTGGTTTGAAATGTGTTGGATCTCATGTACCGAAATGTTCAGGCCAAAATGCATAAGATGTATTTTTTAATAGGGTTGTACACATTGGAAAAGTATGGTTTTCAGATTCAGGAGCTTCTGCTCAAAATCATGTCTGTTTTCTTTTTGGATACATATTATAGTAGGTACAATTATCTTTTGTAGATATGCTTTATGAAGTAAAACTCTATGAAGTTGAGCTCTATGCAGAGTACTAGTTATTAACATTCTGAAATGAGTAGATTTTGAACAAATTTCATGAGCACAAGGTATCCCAATTTTGTTAAACAGTGCCTATGAGCCTCCTCACATGTAGTATCAAGAAGGAGCTTTCTGCCTGTATGTAACTGTACACCTGTTAATTCAGAGATCTAAATGTGAAATCCAGCACTCAGGGACACCAGGTGGATATCTGATACTCTCTGAGGAATTGGGGCTTCATAAACCATTGTATGGATTATTCACAGCCATGCATTTTTTCCCTACTTGTGACAGAAAAAATATGGGTGAAATATTTGCATTGATAATTAATCCTGGTATAAATCAATACAAGTTACTAATAAATAAGAAACAGAGACATGTCACTGACAAAAATCAGCTGTTAATGCCTCTTCACTTACTGAAATGGCATGCTACGTATCACAAATTTTTTATCACTACTACAAAATATTTCTCTAGGTGAAAGTCAGGAGTATTCTCCAGCTCTACTGTAAAAGCTGCAGTCATAGCACAATTTAATTTGAGATTGGAATAAATGTGCATAGAGCATGAAAAATAAGGAAATACAACTCTTTATGTCTACTTTTCATGAGCATTGAGAAGTACTTACATGATTTAGGAGCCTAAGGGCTCAATTCACTTGTCCACACATAGGGATCTTGTTTCATTTAAAATTCATTAGGGTATCACAAGCTTCCTCATGGGGCTGTCAAATACAACACAGGAGCTATGGAAGAACTCTCTTCTTCGGGAACAGCAGCTGGAGACCAACAAGGATATCCTAGGCTGCCTGAAGTGGCACTAGATGAGCGTGTACTGGCAACTGAACCTTAAGCCTTCAAAGTCCAGGCTGTGGACAAGGAAGTGGTCTAATCAGTAGACTGCAGCTGCCAGTGGATCTTTTAAAGAAAATGGTGGATATGTCTTCACTTCATGATGGGCCTGATCTTTTCAAGATGTAGTACTCACAATTCTGAATTTAATTCTCAAATATCTCTTTATGTACCCAAGACCTTTATTTCAATCTGGCAGTAAATCAGTCAGAAATGAGACTTGCGTCTCTGAGAAATACAGGCACTGTTTAAAACTTCGTCCCTTGTCAGTGATAAAACTCGCCATCCACATAGGGGTCTTACCCAGTAGCACAACATCAGTGCTTCCCAAAGTTTTCCCTTAGCAACCCTACTTCCAGGGTCACAACCCCACTTTCATTTTCACTTCCAGGCTTGCGGGCCCCAAGTGGGGTCATGACCCTAACTTGGGAACAGCTCTATAACACATTGAAAAAATTAACATACCAGCCAGTAAATACATCGGCAAAACAAACCCATCTCATCTACCCAAGAGCCCGTGCAGTTTGACATCCCTAGAGTCCTTACCTATTAAACATGAGTTTTGAAATCCATATATCTACTTGCAAGCTCACATGGTGCTTTGAGTATGTGTTACCATTGTCTTGTAGTCTTCCTTTGTGCTATTTAGCTAAGTTTGGTGTTGACAAATATGTGCTAACACTTCTGAAAATACGACCCTCTTTTTTGTGCTCATTCTTATATTGGAGGTGCTGCTTAGATTTATTATTTGCACATAATAGAGTTCACAGTTATTGTGCGTCAGAAACAAGATCTGGAGAGTCTGCTGTTCCCACAGCTGGAGCAACACATACACATCTGCTAAAACTGCGGTGTAAATTGTATTGTCCTCGGCAATTAATCACTTACACTATATTCTATCAATTCTCCTCCTCCTCCTTAACTCCCAGTGGTATTTACCCTCTTCTCCCTTCTACTTCCTCCACTGTCTTCTACTCTCTTTTTCTTCTGTGTCTCCCACTTAATTTTTTAACGTCTTCTCCAGAAGTGCCAAGTTTGGACGTGGAGATGCTGCTGCAGAAGTTCCTACTTCTCTTGAAGAATGTTCTACCACTAGATCTGAGAGCTTTGCACAGGTTGTGAAAGCACACAAGTTATGAAATCTTAATATCTTCATTTTACCTTGGGGAGATTATGACACTGTTCTAGCAAACAGTTGTAGTCACCAAAAAGTCAGTGGCAGAGATGTAAAGTTTCATGTGTTCCATGGTGGACTTCAAGCAACATGGTTAGTTAGCACTAGATATACCAGTAGATGGCACTTCATTGTTCATAGCATTGTTCATACACCTGAGGGGCTGCTAAAAATGGACTTCTTGGGTGTAGTTCTTCACATATGACTTTGAGCGTAACTTTATTTCTCTCTAGTCTTGTGCTCTTTTCTTGGGATCTTTGCTGTTCTCTTTTCATTTTGCTTGCTATGACACTTTTCTGTTGCTTCCTCATTTCTCCCAGTTTTCCATATGCTGTGTCTCATTTTGAAAAGAAAGGGAAAAAACAGAAAGAAGAAAAAAAAAAGAAAAATAAAAAGAAATCATATAAAGTGGAATCCCTCACTGATTTTTTTTCAGAAAAGATTTGTCTAGATCCTGACTGATTCATTACTGAGGAGAGCTGGAATGGTGGTAAGCGGGAGCAATAAGATTTACTCCCAAGTGTTCTTAAGGTCCTAAGTGTATATCTGAATATACAAAAGTGGCTCCAAAAGTGCACTGCAATGACTGACCTGCATGTACAGACGAATTGGTATCAATACCAAGAACAGACCATACTAAGCCTTACTATGTGGTTTTTTTGGTGTGAGGTAAATAACTATTTACTAACTTGCAGTATACCTGTGAAACACATCCAAAGACGCTGTATGTCCTCAAACCTGTATATGATACTACCTTTGCTGGACACAAGCTGCAGCTAAACACTTTGGGTTCTGGACTTTCTTCCAGATAGGAAATGAAGGTTTTGATCAGGCTTCTGCTGTGGCCCCTGGCTGGATTTTGCCTTCTCAGCACATGTGGTGATGCTTGCTAGGTTGTTGACAGTGGCAAGTGCCTTTCAATTAAGGCTGAAGTTCCATCAGAGCCCATAAGTGGAGAATGCCGGGGAGATTAATAAATGAATTGTCACAGCTTCCAGGCATGCTGTGTTGGGAAGTGCAACTCTTGAGTTTGCGGGCTGTGTAAATTTGGAGCTCTGGGTCTGTATCTTTATAGAGATAGACTCAATCCCTCTTTCTTATAAAATAAATAAAAATTAATTTCTCTAAAGTTGAATTCCAAATGTGGAAATACTCAAAATTTGGATATATTTTATGCCAAGCATTTTAGGCTTTTTGCAGTTTTGGTGGAGTTGCCATTTAAAACAAGGATTTGAATTGCTCTCAGTAAACCATCTGTAAGTTGGAAAAGACTATGGGAAACATCGCTGCAGGGCTCTTTTTAGTTGCTCCAGTGGGCATTATCCATTATTTTTCTAAATGTCTTGCCTTGGGGTTTTTTTTCCTTTCCTTGCTGCCTTGACCAATCTAGCTGGTACTAGTTATTGTCTTTTCGAGAATAATTGTCAGTCCTAAAAAAAAAATTGCAAATCTGAACAATACAATAGTCTTAAACTGCATTTTAACTGCTTCACTTTTGCATCTTATTTACTTGTTTTCACTTAAAAATACATACAGAAACTCTTGTGCGTTTGCTTGCATTTTCTCCACTACACATTCTACTCAGCAAAGAATGAATATTCGAGTGAATAGATACTGCATTCCTTGAACAGCAAAAAGTTTCACTAAAATCAATGGGAAAATAGCATTTATTGGAAATTTTATTAACACTTAAGGATCATGTAAGGGAAAGACATATTAAAGAAGGAACATTCTATATGACAATTGCATCCAACAGCTGTGGTGGTATGGTTGTTCCTCAAATGTTTCTTGAGGGAATTGTTTCTTTTTAACTAGACATTCCTTTCTGATTTTGGAGTCTGTAAGACTTAAAAGTGGGTGGGCATACGTCTTCATAGGATCATAGGATAAGTCAGCTTGGGAGGGATGTCAGGAGATCATTTACTGGATTGTCCTCATCAGGAAAAATGTTTCCCTTATGCCCGGTGTGAACTCTCTTGTGTCAACTTAGGCTTGTTGTCTTTTGTCCTGCTAACATGCACTGCTATGAAGAGTCTGGCTCTGTCCACACAATGACCTGCTTGTAGGTAGGGAAGACTGCTCTGAGGTGCTCTCAAAGCCTTTCCTTCTCCAGGCAGAAGCAGCTTTGTCCCTCAAGCTCCCCTCATAGGGCAGGTGTTCCAGCCCCTGAGCATCCCGGTGGGCCTCTGCTGGGCTCAATTGTCATCAGTGCCACTTTTGTCTACATTGTCCAAGAACTTGCATAACTACCTACCTGGCTTATCTAAGGCTTGTCCTGTGACCACTTTTAGCAGTGCTTCTAATTCAGAAATCACATGGTAGCATGTTTTAGTATCTTCTAAGCTTTTTTAACAATGGCCACCCACCAACATCATCCTTTTAGTTCCAGGTGCCTCTTAAAATATTAAGTGGTTGAAACTTAAACTGAAGAGCACATAATATGAAGCTCAGCAGAAGACAGGAACAGTTATCTGAATAGGAACTTTCCAAATTGCTAAGGGATCCTGGGAAATACATTAAAATTGTTCTTCTTATGCAAAACTGTATCTTTGCATACAACCATGCTACACAGGGTAAAAATGATTTTTTTTTTTAAATGTTGCTTTTGCTGTGAACTTCTAGCATGCTATGAAAAAATAGTTCCCACACTCATTTTTAAATATTTCAAAAATCTTTAAAACCAAGTGACTGGAATTCAGTTCTTGAATGTGAGTGCTGTGGTTTCATTTTGAGGGGTTCTGAGTATCTGTCAACCTCACTGAAGCCCTGGGAGCTTCAGATGCTATTAGTGAGTGGCACTGGTAGAAAATCAGGGGCCTTTAGACATTCAGATTTATGCTGGACTACCTTGGTAAACTCATTATCCTATAACATCTGGTAGATCTGATTAGCTGTTATCAAAGTCCAGAGTTCCTTCTTAGTTTTCTAACACATTAGTGCTCTTCAATCCCATGGTGCAATCGAACAAGTCCATTTAAAGATTAAGAGATCAAAAGAATTTACCTGTAAATTACAGGAATGTGAGCCATATGTGTGGTTTTAACTCCAAATCAGTCTCTGAGCTGAACATTATGGCTTGCACCTTATTTTTCATGTCATATTTCTCCATTGTGTAATAATTTCATTGGCCACAACGTTTAGGAGTAATGAATGAATGTGAATTATGTAGATGATCCCAAATGAGTGTCAGCAAAATCCAGCCACTAGGGTAAATTATGTATTTATATCTATCAGAAAAAAAAAAAAAGTTTTAAAAAGTTAACTTGTGCATGCTATTTTTCATATACTACCTGCAAAATTCATGCTACCATAGTGGGTGAGGCAGGCCTTGGAATTACAGAAGTGTCAAACAGAAAATATAATTGCCTTATCTTCAGGTAGTTATGAATTTACAGTCTGATACCTTATGAACCCCTTGGTATATGTACAAATGTTGTGCTTCACCAGAAAGCACCCAGTTCTTCAAAGGGATATGATACAGATGTTTCTGTGCTGGTGATTCATTGGATAGTAAAATGTCACTGCCTAGAGAACAGCACTGCATACTGAAATTTAATTTTACCTGATTCCCATTTGGAGGGAAAGAAGGAAATATTTTTATGTCACTAAAAAATTGGCAGCTGTTTGAAATTTGCTGAGTGGTTTGGAATGTAGTTTTAGTTGAGGTGTGTTAGCAGGCAGAAAGCAAGCAAAGAGGTAAAAGGTGCAAGAGAGATCCATGATACTGTTTGTAAGTCTGTCATATGAACACAGTGATCATACATCCAAGTGTGATCAAAGTTGTAATACTTGCATGTATGTATTGCACAGATGAATACATTTGGGAACCAGGGCTTTAGAGGCAATATTCTTATCATTCAAATGCCTCAGACTGGGTCTCTTGGAATAAAGCTGATTTTACTTAAGTGCCAGGATATGGTTTTCTGTTTTCAAATGTATGTACTCCACTCTGTTGTGACTGTGCCTGCATTTGTGAATGGAGTTCACAGGCCTGGGATTCAGTACCAAAGTCAGAAGTAGGAGTTCCAGAAATGTGATTTACAGCAAGAGAAATATGTGTGCCAGATGATAGAAAACACTGAAGAGAAAGATATTTCTGAAGTTTATTTCTCTTCTGGTTTTAGGAACTTCTGCAAGATGGTTTCTTCTTGTATTTAGACATTCAAACATCTCTGTTTCTTCATTTAAACAACATCCAGGATAGCCTGTGTATTAGGGGAGGAAGCAAAACAAAAACAAAAACACACAAAAAAAGGATAAGAGGTAGAAAAAAAGGATTCAGAACCTTCCTTAGACTGAGGGAATTAAGTTCTCATTTCCACTTCCCAGGAATTTCCCCATGTACAAGCCCAAAAGAGAGGATGAAAAAAGTAAAGCCTCTCCTGTTATAAGTATGACTCAGTGTAGAAAAAGATGTGAGATTTGTAATCTTGATTTAAGTAGAGAGTCAAATGTTATTTCATAGCTCAAGGATGGAGGCACTTACCTACTGGGGGAAGGAGGAGGGGAAGCAACCTGGATTCTGGCCCCTGCTTCAAGTACTATTTATGTATGTTACTCAATTTCAAATGCAAAATGTGTAGGCAGCGCCTGGGGCAAGAACCCAGGACTTCGTCTTCAAAAGCAGCACCTATTAGGGTTGCAAATTTTCCTCTCTCAATGAATCTTGCTTCCTCTCCAGTACAGAAGTATGCCTTCAGCAGGCATGACAGACAGTTCTCCAGCCTGAGCTTCATCTTGACTTGGTGGTGGGTGCACTCTTGGGAGATGTGGGAAAGATCTCCTCAGGAAGAGACTGGCAGTGAACCTGCATCTCCCATTGCATGAACAAGTGCCTTATCTACAGTGTGATATTATGTAAAAAGTTGGCACTTGTGCTGCCACAATCTCTGGATGTGTTTCTGAGAGAAAGTCTCTGGGGCTGTTGTGCTTCATGATGAGGTTGGTGTATGTTAGGCATGCTTGGAAGATGCTTACCTTATGAAGCCTCTCAGGAGATGCCTCACTTGTACATCACAGGCAGGCTTTGGTGCAAGGTAAGTTTCAAGGTTTTCAGCTGTATAGAAATAGCTGTAGCAATGGGAAATGCAGTAGCAGAACTTCTAGACAATTTTATCAGCAAAAAACCTGATGTAGATTTTTGTGGCCATTTTGCATACCTGTACATGCGTAAATATAGCTTCCTGGCATTTTTGTTGCTTTTTTGAATTTAGCTGTCAGTGACTTTCTCAAAGTTATTTTGTGAACCATCAGCAGAACATAAAATTAGAACCCAGAATTCCTGCTCTGCTACAGTCACTCTGTAAGACATGTAAATATATTTACAATTAAAAACAGTCTTTTAATGTTGTTGTTTTGTTGTAAATGAAGTAGCTGGCACCCACCTGAATTTGAGAAAAATCTCCTCTGATACTCTCCACATCTATTAAGCATTTTGTCTTTATCAGTATCATGTGTTTATTAGTTCCCTAAGAGATTTTCTGGTAGGTTCTTTTTCCATCCCTCTGTTCTCCCAGCCCATGTTCTCTTTTATTCTGGGTTCTGTTCCCTCAGGAGACTAAAATCCTGCTCCCTTTGCTCCTCTCATCATGTACTTCCTTCCAAAGAGACTACTTGTCTAAATGAAGCAACAGGAGGATGAAGGGCAGAAATTTTTTGCTATTATTTTGAATATGACATTATAAATGCACGCTTGCAGTTTTTATTTATTCCTAGATTAATAAATTATGTTTGCTTTGGATAATGCTAAACAAACCATAACAAATAAGAGTTTATAGTAAAAAATATACAGAAGGCTATAGTAGGAACAGCCTTCAAATATGATTTAAACAAAATGAGTAAGTCAGCTTCTGCTCTCAGACCTCAGTTCAGCAAAGCACTTAAACCACCATGGAATAAGGTGCGTAAGTACATGTTTAAGTTTTATACAGTATGATAGAGAAATTTTGATAAGTGGGGCCTTATCTGGGAGAACAGCATAACCCATGTAGCATAAAAGAGGATTTTGGTCCCTGCTGTGCTTATGACTGTTACCTGTCCTTTGTTCACTGTATTAGTATCCACTCTTAAAAGTGTGTCCAGTCTGAATATTGGTTCACCAAAAAGGACTTCTGAATTAACCATCCTTTTGTGAGAAAAAAATTTCCAAGTGACCAAGTGATAATGTGCTCTTTGATGGTTTGTTGGGACTTTTTTTATTTTTTTTTTATTTTTTTTTATTTTTTTTTTGTGCTAATAGTTACACAGCTTAACTTTAAGGAAGCAGGCCATGTTTTGCTTTTCCTATTGATCACCTAAAGTGGTGATACAGCTGCAACCCCAGTAACATGGGTTGGAAGCTTAGCAAAAATTCAAATGCATATTCAAAACCTCCTAGAAATACAGAAGGTAAAGATGTCCAAGAAATTACAGACTTTTTATTTAGAGGATGGATAGGGAAACAAAAATGCCAAATCTTTTCTCCTCAATCACTGTACTTGGATTTAAAATTAATTTGTACCAAGGAACCACAGACATTACTCCTGTTTGAAAAAAGGATTTCTTGAATCAATGTCAGCTGAAAGCTTTGGCCTTAACCAATGTGCTTTGCTGCTATGTCGTGCACAAGCCTCCTTTCCCCTAACCACCAGTATATCTTCTCTGTACCAGAGGGACAGAACCCTTTAGAACCAAAAAACTGAGGACTGCCTCTAGGGAAAATTCCATTTTTTTTATTTTTTCACTCATTATTTATTTACAAATACACATTATAACTTTTATATACATTGCACATTTACATGGTAGAAAAGTACAAAACTATATATTTAAATGAATTTATATTTAACTCGCCATGTTTGAAAATATAAAATTGCATCAGAAAAAAAGTATTATGAAAAGCAAGAAACTTGAACTGATAAAGCTTTGATATAACTTTTAGTGACAAACTGAAAAAAGAAAACCTTGAAAGTCGTACTGCAAGACCATCTTAAAGGAAACACCTGATAAAACACTTACGCATGTTACAAAAAAAATAAAACAATAAAAATAAAATAAAACCTTTATTCTTATTACAGTTAGCCCTGTAGCTATTAACAACCTTCATAATCCGATTTCTTTGGGTCCGGAATTCATATAATACAGTATACATGCTCAGCATTGAGATCACTTCAGTACAAGATGTGATCAGAAGTAGAGAAAAGTCAAGTGGAAGCAGTTTTCTTAAAAATCCCCTTAATACACCCTGGAAGTATCCTTAAGTCAGTTACAACACCTTTTGGTCAGTCAAGATTACTTGTAAACAGACACCCCAGGGTTCATTTATGTACAGAAATAGCAAGAAGAAAAAACAATAAATAAACATAACAGAAACCGACATGCAAGTTTGTTAAAGTGGAAAAGAGTTAACATCAGTGAAACAAAGAGATAAGATTGTGTGGGTAAGCTCTAAGGAATGGACTTTTATAGTTTACAAGAAAAAAGAAAAGCTTTACTTTACAAGCAAGAAACCTCACAATAAATAACACTGCTCTTCCCGTAACGAATAAATTTCTTCAAAAAACAAGGTGTACAGTCAACCAGACATTTTATGTATAAATTACAAAACATGACACAGTATAAATAAATGTCTACAAGACTCAACTATATGTATACTTTCTCCCCAAAATAAATAAGCATACACTTTTTTACAGTATGGACATTGGTTTCGTGCCCAATGGCTGTTCAATAGTGATGGAGGTTTTACCACTCTAGAATGGAAGATATAGGAAAGCTGTAGTCCTGGTCTTCATCTTCCTCTTCATCCTCTGGGTCTTCATTAATGGCTAGATGGGGGAATACAGGGGAGCTGTTGTTTAAATAAGGACAACAACAGCGCAGAAGCAGCTCAGTGCATGTTTTCAAAGCCCTCTGAACAGCCACAATACAGCGTTGCATTTTATGCGACTTGTAGTGAGATGCTCTTTGGCATCTGCTGTTATGCAATAAGGTTTTTTATACATAATCTATGAAGTCATAACTGCAGAAAGTTCTGAAGAATCAATGGCTCAGGTTTTATTGGCAGATTCCTGAAATCAAATAAAAAGCGCTCTTGTGTTCTAGGTTTAACTGCTTTGTGTCCTTCATTCAGAGTTAGTAGAGGCAACTGTGCTAAACCAGATGCCCATGTGCTACCATTAAGCTTGTTCTTTTGGACCAAGTTAGAGTTTTTCCAGGTGTTAATAAAGCAATCAGCGAAGCACACGAGAGCAGACAGAGTAGGAAAAAATCACTACAGTTACAGTCCTAGGACAACCTCTTTCTGACAGAATGACTTGTCCTCGGAATATCCCCAAAACCCCAACTTGAAGACCAACTGGTTGTTGATCTATTGCATTTTATCAATAACCAAAGTGTGCGCGTGACAGATACATATTTATATGGCACCTGTGCCATATCTCGAATCTCTGACTCAAGCTTTCTTATGTTTAAAGGTGTAAGTCTTCATTACCTAGGGATTGCCTTCAGAAGCTTTAAGCGTCTGCAGAGTTAAAAATCTCACTTACAGTTGCAAGATCCAGAGTGCTTTACTTCTAGAAGCACACCCATGGAGCAGGCTGCCTCTTTCATGGCACACTCGCTTGGGTAGGTTGTGTTATCGCTGGCACAGACGGCCTCGTCTGACTTGCTTTCAGGGCATAGCTCATCACAGAGGGCGCACCGACCTCTGCCAACCTTAAAATCCCACAAGCATTTCTTCCCAGCACTGCACTGAATGTCTTCACAGGATTTGGCTTCTAAAAATATACACAGGATACTAGAGGTAAGTGAAAAGACAAGGAAAAAAGAAAAGCAACAACAAAACCCCCCAAACTCCCTTTCCCCTGTGAACAGACAAAGGTCAGATGCAGTAGATGTGATGATACTTGCTGGTTTTGCTCAAACAAGTAGTCCCTTGGACACCATTGCCTGTCTATATGTGAGGGAGGAAAGACAGCTGTGCCAGCAGAGCTTGGCCCTGGGAATACAGAATTACATCTGTCTATCGTACATGACCTTCCCGCTCTGTTTGATGTCAGTGGCAATTCAGCTCCACAAATCAGTGGGAAGTGCAGAATTTGTCATCATTTCTAAATCAATTATTTTTAAACTAACCCACAAAGAGTACTTGTCTACAAGACTGGAAAGGGAATTCACCTCAATCTATGCCAACTAAAAGCAGCCTGAGACTCCCCTGAATCCTCCCAGCAGTTTTACAAGGCAAAGGCTGCCCTGAAGTTGCTCCCTTGTAACACCCTTCACTATCAGTCCTTTCTGGAAATCGCAATACAAAATGTCAGGATACACAGAGATTATTTTCTGATCTTCACCCACCAACTGTCTCCAAACTTTGCAATATTTCTAAAAAGGAAAAAGTGATCAGATGTTTCCAATTAAGTTAATGCAAGCATTGCCAAGACCACTTGAAGACAATTGTTTCCAGGAATCCAGATCCACTGAACATAGAGACCTCGTTACACTGTAACCATGTCATCATCTATTTAATGGCGGGCACTTCTCCCTTGGACACTAATGTCAGCACCCACAGCGACGGCAAGAGAAGCAGGATTAGGCCCTCTACTCCCTCATCGCTTTTGCAATCTTTTATGGAGCAAAGCTCACCCTGGCTGTCCTTTTCCTGGAGGGGGACACCACCCCAGGCTGCTGCAAGTCTCTGCTCCTCCCCAGCGCTAACTACATCCATCCAATTGCACACACGATACTCTGAAAACTGCTGATCAAGGAAGGTCCCCCCACCTTGAACCTCCGACCGAGATACCTACTGATGCATTTTCCTTCGTAGGCTAACCCAATGGATCTGCCCAGTAGGCAGGTAGCTTTCCTCAGGTGGCAGGCACTGGCGTAAGTTATGCCATCATTCCCACAGAGATACTGTTCCGGGGAGGTAGGCTCTGGGCAAATTCGATTACATGTCACGCAGTAGGCATTATTAGTTTGGTCAACCACACATGTGGAGCTGCCCGGGCATAAAACATCCCTACAGGTTTCTGAAATAAAGATGGAAACACACAGTGATTAATAAGATCCCAGAGCCCCAACGAGGAGTGAATGGGTGATGCAATGAAACAAACGATCAGATAAAAGCCTCCAGTGGCTCTCCTCCATTTAAGGGCCGCTGGAGAAAACCTTCCCATCTCAGGGTAGCTAGTGGGACACAAGTGCTGCTAGACTGGTGGGAACTCTCAATCCAGCTATGTCCTCATCTCTTGAGCGTGGTTTAATTACTGTCTCCCAGCATTTGGAACATCACTCTGGTTCCTGTGGGGAGCTCCTCCTCCCTACGCTCAGACACACACCCTTTGGCATTTGAGGGAGATCGAATTAGATTTGCAAACCTACTTTTGCACTTGCCCTGATATTGGACTTCAAGTTCGGGTTGTTCTTTACATCTGGCTTTGAGAAGGGCACACTCGTTCTTGTAGGTTTTCCCATCTAAGCCACACACGGGGCCCTTCCAAGTGATATTAGAGCAATCCGGAGCACAAACACACCGAGGTTTGTTCTTCTTGTTCATTTTACATTTCTTCCCGGGTCCACAGTCCACGTTCTCGCACGTTTCTGATGGAATGAAAGAGGCATCACTTTAGTACCAGGTGTGCAGAACAGACCCGGTGTCAAAACTGCTTAAAGAAAAAAAAGACACCGTGACCCCAGAGCACAGAGAGAAAGCACCTTCTTCCCCCCGCTCGAGGAAACGCCACTCGAGGGAAATTCCCCCCCCACCCCCCGCCGCCGGTGAGGGCAGGAGGGAGAGGAGGTCGCTCCCCTCCTCCCCGCGATGTGCGCGGCGGCCGAGCAGAAACGGGAGTCCCCTCCCTGATCCCGGCGCCGGTACCAGGCACCCCTCAAAGCGCCCCCGA